>NW_028297127.1:2040677-2340677 GCF_055798465.1 Pogonomyrmex barbatus | reverse complement strand
TGTTGCGATCAACGCTTACAAGGATTAGACGCTGCAATCACGAACCGCTCCGCGTCACGCACGAAGATTAACTATCTCTATAGTCTGCGGTGCGATACAGATGCGTCGCTTAAATCTTATGACGTAATAGTACGTATAATATCGAGAAAGTTCTACCGAATAAGACTTAGACTTTAATATGGTAGCGCGTAGGTAAAGGGAATGTTTTATTGCGAAGCGTTCGCGATGACGCGGCCATCATTGTTGAGGCTGGCCGTCAATGGGATGGAATGTAAACGGGATGCGCGATCTTTTGTTACTTTATTCTACATTACTGCCGCAGTAACGCATAATTCTACTGCGAAATTGCTGTTTATACTTTGAACGGTGTTACAATTTTATATGTGTATATATATATATATATATATATATATATATTATTATATATTATATAATATCATATAATTACACAAAGATTGGGAAATAATTTGTTAGTAATAAAGTAAAAAAGTTAATTTTTAACTTCAACTATTTTTTAAAACTCATTAAATTTAACTTTTTAGCTTTTATTCAAGTTAAAATTCTTTATTCCGTATCATAACTTTTTATATTCCTTTTTGTGATTATCGCTCAATAATCGCTTAAGTAATCTCGCTAAAGTAATCTAATTTTGAAAAATTACATCTATATAGTGTAATATAAATATTATAAATGATGCTTTCTAGAATTAACTTTTAATTTAATTTCAGTTATAATTTAAATTAAGTTAGTTTTTGTTCATGCAACTTTTAATATAAATGAGATGATTTTATAGATCGTTAACTTTAATTCAGTTAAACAAGGCTTAATTTGCCCAATCTTAATAATTATATATTATTATATAATTATTGTATATATATATATATATATATATATATATATATATATATATATATATATCGGTGATGCAGTGTATACGTCGTAATGTATTCGAGACATGGAGTTTTTTCCAACGTGAAAAATAATGTCGGACCCTTTCTATCACTGCCAGTTTCATCATGAAGCGAGATAACGCGAAAAACGTGAACGTCAAGGGTAATCGCGAGACATATCGGCCACGGTTGCGTTAATTGGACCTCAACAATATGTTCCGCCATTGTGAACATATCGGAGACATTCTGCGTATAACAGCTATTATATATACATATACATCTATATATAAATAACAGATATTTTATCGGGAACATTCTGACTTGCTTAAAAGTTACGTTGATCCCGTATATTTTGTAAGCAGAGATTGTCAATAACAGTTATATTAGCTTGAGAAGGTTTTTCAAAACCAGGCAAACGGACCTCAATGGGAAAGGTAGGCTTTCAAATATTAGGGTTCTCTCATACAAACCATTTTTCTCAGCAGGTATTATAATTTTGTAATATCGATCCTTCGTTAAATCGCTTCAAATCATTTTAACTTCTTTAATTCCCAAGATTTTTTTTTAGTGTTGTCTAAAAAATCATCAGGAAATCCAATAGATCCAGTTGATAAACAATATGATAATCATTCATCTTGTAATCACAATTCCAGTAGACTAAAAATGCATTATCCAAGACATATTCTTTTAATGATTCACGTAAGTATTGTATTTCGTTGTAATCAGACAGTATTTGATTTTCAGCAACTCAGAGTCGTATTCTTTTTCCATCTGATACTGTGGTCCGTTTTCCATTATTGATCCAGAAGTTTTCGCTTTTAGCCAGGTATAACTGGACGATTCACCGACTTCGTTGGATGCGAGGCAATGAAACATCCCTAAGTCATCCATTGTTAATTTCTTAATTATCAGCAAGCCGTCAATAGCAATTATATATAATAAATACTACTACGATACTTACATTGTGTAATCATTATTACATCTCAAATTTCTTTTCCTAATCTCAATTAACCTCTAGTGGCTTATGTGAAAAACAGCATCACAAAAGGTGCCAAAACTAACTTTAAATACATACCGATAAAAGTTGTGTATCTAAAAATGTATAAAAATTAAAAAAAAATTATGAAAATCTATATTAAAGAAGAGGAGAAATCGTGAACGGCAGGGAAATAGAGTAAACAGCGAAAGAAAGAGATCGATTCTACGTTGTTATATTTTTTAATAAAAAATTTATTCATAATTAGATCGAATAATTAGAGATTAAAAGTACATATATAAAGAAACTGCGAATTTTTTTAAATACTTTTTGTTGACGTATATTTATATTCGCAAACTATCTTCTCTCCTTACGACTCATGCATTTTTTATGTATAGAAATTTTTATATATTGAAAGGCTCTTTTCAATGCAATGATACGATCAAATATTAAACATAAAATCATAAGGAATTCACTATCGCGATAATTTGCCATAAAAACAAAATAAAATGTTTAGTTTTATTTGGATGATTGTTAGTTATTGGGATGAAATATAAGTTTTCAACGGCAATATGTTGGCACTGTCACTCTAGGACGTTTCTTAGATTCCATTTCTGAAAAGAACTCTTTTATATCTTCTTCCCGTACAACTTTCTTGTTTTCAGCAAACTTTTGAAGATATTGCATAAGTCGTTCTTTCATATTATTGTATTCTGTAAATAATTATAGTTTAACATTAACGAAAAACAATATTTAGTTTTTAGTTCCATCTAAAAAATGTATATACATTATCAAAAATATTTTGTAGAATAATTTCACTTATGAATTTTACCTTCAATCGCTGTCAACTTTTGTACATGCCCCATGCTGGCAAGAGCCTTCATGCCTTTTTCATATTGAGATTCCTGCTTATTCATTTTACCTGCTTCCTCATATGCTTGTACACTGTCTTTTGGATCGAGCAGAAACGCAATATCTTTTGCATTGTATAACTGTAAAACGACAAAAAGTATAATGAAAGATTTTATACATAAAGATGTACATAAGAATTTTTCAATGTTTTTTCAACGTTGGATAACTAATCTCATTGATAACTATATCATTGATAACTTTCATCTTTTTTTCAGAATTTATCCGAGAGACAAAGTTATCAACGAGAATAAAGTTACATATCGTTGGAACAACGTCGTTGAACCATCAGAATTTTAAATATATTTATAAAAAAAAAAGCATATGACATTCTCACCGATTTGCATTCCTCACAAGTACATAATGCAGATCTCCAACCCTCTACCCAAAAGCAGCTTCCTTTAGTATCTGCATAACTAAGTTTTGGCATTTGACAGCCTTTAGGTAACTCACTCACATTTATCTCTTCATTTTTCTCAGATACATCTGTTTTTCCATCCATTTTTTTTAAAACTGTTTAGTAAAAATAATATAATCTTACTATTAATGTTACACAGTAATGACAGTATTTGAGTTAAAACGAAGGTGATAAAATATAAGAACTTAACAAACCTGCATGTTTCGTTGCATATTTCCATAAAAAGTTGTGTTCCCTCATACAGCCCGCACAGATCATTTCATCATACGAGTTATCTACAAGTGTACTGTTGTCACATTCTAAATGCTAAGGAAAACACAATTATATTAGATATAAATACATTTAAATTTTATCTTCAATATAAATATATATAGAATTGGCAAAGCCAGACTAATTAAATCTTGCAAACTTCTGATAAAAGCTGTTTTGATTTATAGCTTTAGCAATTATCTCTATCTTTTATTTCATTAAAGTTAATCATTGCTTCTTAGCTGAGTTATATTTCAAGGAATCAAAAATCGCACAAATGTAAGTCAATTTAGATCTATTAAATCTATAATCAAGGATTTTTTTATCCTGTATATTTACCTTTAAGTGATACCAATCCTCACATATTATACATTGTAGCATGTCATCCTCATCTCCTTCCGGATCAGGGTATGGTCTAGCACAGGTACAATAAACACCATCAAAATTCTGATTGTATTTATTCTCGGTATTGGTAGCAGATTTCATCTGAAAAAATTCAATACTCATTCTTTAATCAATACCATGTGATTTTCTATAACAGTAAAAGAAAAAAACATATGAATAACTACCTTTTCCAAGTTACATTGCTTGCCATTAAACTTGGCATTACCACAGTCACACCTGAAGTGTCGCTTTGTGTACAATTCTACAAGTTCATGACCCTCATGACAATGAAAGCTGCATGCCAAGCAGACGGCTGCACGGATTTTATCCGAGCAGCATGTCTTGCAGGCGTACAGTGCCTGCCTTATATATCCCTGTAAAGAAACGAAGCAAAATCAGCTGAAGCCAACTGGCAACAGAGAAGACTCATGAAGAGGACCGTTAAGTTGCAGTTATCACATCGAGACGAACGAGATGCCTACCTTACTGTAAGTACAATTCTGATCGTCGGACGCGCCTAGAACGGCGTACGCGTCCTCCTCGAGCTGACTTTCCACCTGGAGAACGTCGAGCATCGTGACGGAGCTGTCGTCCTCCACGGATTCGGTCAACTTGTCGGACATGACTCTGGTCTCGCCGATTCCGAACGACGTGAGGACGCGAGATCGCTGCGAGGTCGCTGCGAGGTTGACGGGGGGAATCGGGGTCGAATTTTCCACGAGCGTTGACGCGAAAACCCGCCAAAAACGACGCAGGTTAGAGCGAAAACTGGAACGAGTTCGGACGTGCGATCAGCTACTCACGAACGGCATCGACGACGACGCGTTCGGCGCGACGCATCTTCCGGATCGCGACGCCAACGCGACGTCAGGGCCACTCTCTGTCCTCTGATCCGGGACACCTCGCGAAGCAACGAAAATGTTCCGGGCTCCTCAGTCGCGTCGCATCGGGATCACTCGGCGCGAACGATTTGGAATTTCGAGGGATTTACGTGCGCGGCATGCCGTGCCGTGGCGTCGCGGAGCCAACGGCGATTCAAACTCAGGCCGACCAAACGTCCTGTTGTTCTCCGTTCTACGCACGTACACTCGCGGACAAAAAGTTCGCGGCGTTTCTGTCCAACGGATTTCTCGCGCGCGCGCACGCGCGCTCCTTCGTGACGAGGTAGGAAAAGTCCGCTTTCAGAGAACAGACCCATATCCATACCATAGACCGTCCTGCACAGAGAGAATGAGATTTTTGATTTCCTCCTTTTTCTTCTGTGTTTTAATTTTTTTTTTTACGCATTTTACATAAACGCATTTTTTTACGCATATTCACATATTCGATTTGAATTCAGCACTCATAAAACTACTTTTTGGAAGAAAAAATATTAAATTTGTATTAAATTCTGGAATTGGCAGTCGCTTAACGATCATCAATAAATGACTGTTTAAGATAAATATTAAAATAATAAATCTTCAAAATGATAAATTGCAAATTACTTGATTTTTTTTATTTAATTTTCATATAAATTTGATTAAAATATTTTTTAGTTGAAAATGAATTATATTAAGTAAAAAAAGGAAAATATGTACTTTATTGAATAACAACAATTGGTTATATTTCGTTATATTCGTTAAAAGTAAACGCTAATATATTTAAGTTGTATTTATTAAAAATATGCATTTCTTCTTTAAAAAAAGGGAAACTTGTACACATCAATTATTTTAATTTATAAGTTCACCAAGTATTTAATAATGTTTTTTTAAACACTTTAAATAAAGATTATTATCCTTTTTTTATTTTTTAAAAATAACATTATATACAAGATGCACTGTAATACACAATACACATCGCGAATTTCTTATTTGTTTATTGACTGGTAAGCCAATTTAGATTCGAAATATCCCAATGAAATTCTTGTCAGACAGAAGTTGCTTTTTGAAAACGGAAATGTCAGTTCGATGTCAGTTGCATTCCACAAAATGTATAGAAAAAAGAAATACTTTAATATTGTAGCGCCTCCTGAAATGTCCGATTGAACAGAACTAAAATGGTATAATCGGTATAAATTGGTATAAATCGATACAAAAGCCAAATAATCCTACGATAACAATTAAAGTGGAAATGACATTTTTGTAATAATAAAAAAAAATGCGAAAAATTTAATAGATATGAAATTAGAAAAATAGTTTATTACGCCCGTTACTATATTTATTACTATTATTTTATATGCAACTCATTACAATTTATTACTATATAATATAAAATTTGAAGAGTATTTGGAGAAAATAATCGGTGATATTAATATTTTAAAATTGTAATAATAAAACTGAATCTAAGTAATTCCCTTTTGTAATAAAACTCTCATAGAAACATTATTGCATTAATTTTTCACTGCACTTATTATATTATTACGAAAAAGTGAAATTATATTACGTAATATAATGTAACACTGTGTCGAGCACAAAATTAGAAAAAAATTTATTAAAAACTTCAACAGAATCACAGCAGAATTGAGTGATGTTAGATATTAATGATGTTAGAGACTATTAAAGATTATTCCGCTTCTTTACTATTAAATTCACCAGAACAACTTGATGGCGATAGGAGACTCGCGTGAGGGGTTGTATAAAAAACAGCCCTTCAAGTTTTACATTGGCCCGACAATATTCAGACAGGAACGTTTGACAGATTCGTCGGATATTTTTCGATCGGACCAGACGACAGTCCCAGCGACAAAAAATAAAAGTGCGGGTGACTGAACAGGAAATCGAATCCGTGTCTCTTTGTCGTCTCGACGACTGCTTGTATCCACCATCGAACTATACCACATCACCTCAAACATTAAAGTCCGTATTCCGAATTCTCTTTTAATGAAATATTAAAAATGTCTCTAAAATTCCCCTGTAAGTCTTCTATGGCTGTAAGCTTTCCGCGAGGAATAAAAGAGAATAAGAACCTAAAACACCGCTTAAAGCACAGATCTTACGTTCACAATGTTATTCCGCATTTGACAACAATCGTAATAATGTAGTCTCTTTCATCTTATACACGAAAAGGGAATCGGGAAATACGTCCGTCTTTAATCAAGTATAAGTTCCTTGAACGAAAAAGAATTTCGGTAATTCCGGACTCACGACGCAACTCACAGATACATATGCTATGCCCTGTCATTCTCTTTGAAATGTAATTTTTCTTATATACCCAGAGTCCGTCTATAATCTCAGCACGCTCGAATGGCAGGCCGTTTTGACCGAAACTTTGGCGAATGAATCCGCATTAAACTGGAATTAGTTATTAACATTTCAGAGTCTCCATAGACGAAACGTATTACTTGAAAGGTAACGGATAGAAGAAATTATGCTGCTATTATGCCTGCTACATCTTCAAAGCGGCACCAATTACAAATTATGCAAGCTTTTTACAAAGTTTTCAATTTTCGAGATAGAAATTAAATCCGCTTTTTCCGTCACTGCTTATATTCTCGTTGCATTGAAAGCAACGGAAAAGTAGACAGCTTTACGTAGCGATATCCAACGAGAGATATTTGAGCATGAAGTTTGACAGAAAAATTTTCTTTTGGATTTTTGGATAAACAATAAGTATAGTTAATAATTCGAATAGAATTTGCAAAAGTTATGACAACCAAATTCTGATATAATGTAAGCATTTTCTCAAGATTCTTATATAAAGTATTATATTTAAAAGTTCATTAAAGATTATTTCTATATTTAATTTTTAATTTAATTAGTTTTATTTTTCTAAAGATTATTGAAATATATTATTCCATAATTCATACATAAAGGACAGTAATAATAACAACAACATTATCATATTATTCTGCAAACTTTAATTATGAGATTGGCACATTTATTCATTCCAACTGTTTTAATCAATCAGTTTGATTTAAATATTAATATTATCGATTCATTGGCAATATAATTTTGTAATAAAAATCAGTAAAAATATTTGTTTATTATTATGTTTGTCATTATTAAGGTAAAAAGTTCAGGATAAGGAAGTTAAAATTCCGCTCGAGTTTTAGATCAGCGAAGAAACTGTTTGAAACTTTTTGATATTTTATAAGATTGAAATTTTACAGTTGAAGAACTTTTTCATTCGTCTCGCAGAGTTGATCCATGCGGGAATCAGTATGACTGATAAACAGTTTCTAGCATATAATAGGTACCAGCGCTTTCTTCAGGTGCTGCTCACAGGTTGCGGCTGTTGGCACGCTCCCACGAAATCTGGCAAATCGACATATTACTGGTCTGTTTGCATACTTCCGATGTTATTTGCATATGCGATGCTGAACATACGTATCAGTTATATGTATAGACATCATTTGGCAATTATGATGAAAAATATAGGTGTATCAATAACTACAATGGGTACTATTCTCAAGGTACAAATTTGAAATTGTGCACGTAGACTAGAAAAATGATTTATAGATACATATAGAGATATAACAATATATTAATATGTTCACTTAATGATCTACGACAAGCTAAAAAGATTACAAAATTTGACTTTTATGAGATAATTTTTAAAAATTACTTTGTTATATTGTTGTATCACTTCTTCTTTCTTTATGAATTGATATACATCTTATGAATATAAAGAAGCTGGTTTTGTAGTCGAACTAAAGATTATTTAAACATAACATATATCAATCGCTCTTTGAAAAATAAGTTAATATACCATCGGTTGGTCCTTTAGAGAATATTATTTGTTTGCAATATCTTATATCTTCTACAAAAGGAAAAGGAAGAATTTGAACAATTTTCTTCTCCCAAACAAAAAAAAAAAAAAAAAGAAATAAATAATTTGGACTACGAATATTACGAAATTAATACACACAGGACTAAGACTCAGAATCATACTGTAACTTATTCTGATTTACACAAAGACAGAAGTATGCATGTCTAATTCTCTGCAAGGTCTCAAGCTTCTTAATCAATCGCCGTTCTCTCATCGATTATCACCATACGCTGACCGATCTCTTCGAACAAGAGCTTAAGCAGAACGAGAAAATACGGATGGTGATGTTCTCGCCCCTGCACGGGATATCTACCTTCGCGTACATATATTTCGGCATTATAATTACCTTGCTTTTGACGTACCTCATGCCAACGTTGACCGTCATTACCCACGGTATCCTCCGTTTTCAATTAATCACGAATTATACTTTGCCGTACAGCAGAGGATACGGATATCTCTGGACTGTTCCCACCGGTCACCTGCGCCATTTTCACCTATTCTTCGAAATCGCCATGATAACGATCAACTGCATCACCTGCATCGGCGTCGACAGCGTCTTCAGCTTCTACACCTACCTGCTGTCCTCGATGATGCGCGCCATGACCTTCAGACTCACGAATCCGTTATCCAACGACAAGTTCTACGACGTGCTGAGTACGTGCGTGGTGAAGCACCAAAAGCTAATGCGATACTGCAACGCGCTGACGCACATTTATGGACCGATCATCTTCTGGCACACCGTCACCAACGCCATACTTCTGTGCGCGCTGATATTCGAGACGGTGCAGGTATGCGAAAATTAACTTGCAATTCGACATGACACCAGACTCCCTGAAATAAAAAAAAAATCTCATATCGAATAGCCGGTTTATCCAAAAATACTAAATACACATTTAATAATGTTTCAAATTACATTAAAAATGGATATGTTTATATAAATATAAATGTTTATTACGAATTTACTCTTAAATTCTGGCGAAATAAAAATTGGAATCATAAGGGAAACATAAGAGGAGAAGTGTGAATAAATTTTTGCGGAAAGCTTCTAAAAACATCCATTTCAAACGTTCCAAAGTTTCCAATTGTTCTAATTTATGATACAATTACGCTCCTGATTTTTATTTCCGCCATGAAATCTTGACGAAGATATGACTACTTAAAACGGAATAATTAGATAAGAGGGAGCTTATTCAATCTTCTTGCACGCTATCAATTACATGGTGGTAAAATACGTGTAAACTTTCTTGTGAAGGTTTTTCTTGTGAAATCTAAGATAAGTTAAAAGTATTTTCTAATATCTTTCATTTTGTTTGGTAAATATGGTGACTGCGCACCGCACATAAAAGATTTGAACTACATTTACGTGATATCGCACATATATTCGATGACATAATATTATTAATTGTCAAATATTTGTTATAGCTTTCAGAAATTAGTATCGGCAAGGTATTTAATTTTGTGACATACTCTATGCTAAAATTACTCCAAATGTTTATATACACCTGGTATGGTACTGTCATAACAAGTGCTGTGAGTTTTAAGCATATAATATCTAATAAAACAATTTTATATATATATAAACTCAAAAGTAATTATTATTATTTCTCTTACGTATATACGCTTAGGACGAAGATCTTCGCAACGGGATATACTTTAGTGAGTGGCCTAATTCTAGTCTCAACTGTCATGTGAGAACAAATGTTCTTTTGATAATGATGCAAAAGCCGATGGCTATTAAAGCATTTTTTTCTACTGTCGACATTGTCATGTTTACAAATGTAAGTATTTAAATTGACTGAGAAAAATAAGCTTATGACATTCAAATCCTTCTAGCTCCTATTGTGCCAGTCTTAAAGCTATATTTTTATAAAAATAAAAAAATTTTAAATTTGAAAAAATAACAAAATAAAACAAAAATAATAAAATAAAAATCTATAATACATTTAAATTAAACTCAAACAAGAAAATTAATACTGCTTTAAACAAAATCTTTAAATTTAGAAATCAGCACGAAAGTAAAAAAGTGAAGAATAGTAAAATAATATTTCAGAAAGTTTATATATTAATTAAATCAATCAGGAATTTATTTTCATAAAGTTTTATCGAATTTCTGACAAAATCATCTTATGTGCAAAGTTTGATTAAGTCTTCTATATTAATGAATAATATTTATGTCTCTACATTATTTGTATTTTGATTCTAATCTAATGTAATTCATCTAATTTTGATTATTTTGTTTTATTTACCAGTTTATGAATACTACAATATCCTATTTCTTTTTATTGGAATCTATCGGCGATAAAGGTGGCTGAAAAAAATCACACATTAATTAATTTTCTATTGGTAAACATGTTGTTATTATAATATTAAAGAAATACATTTTAATAAGTGCAAAATATTAGTAATCTTTTATTATATTAAAAATATTGTTAAGTATGCACTCGCATAGAATAACTTTTGTTTTTCGTCTAGAGTTATAAATAAAAATTATTAGCAAGACAGTTCTTTGCATGTATTATGTATTATGTAAAAATTTGCAACTTTTTTTCTTTGAAACTTATTAAAAAATTTCTCATTAATTAAATATCAATTATAAGTTTAAGTATTTATATATATATATATATATATATATATATATATATATATAAAATATATAGTTGTTTATGAAAAAAATATATATTGCAAATTGCATAACCTTTTTAAAGCAACTATGTATCGTCCTTATACAAATTGTCTTACTTTTTATTTATGTATCTTGATATTTGTATCTTAATATTTTTTATGCATAAAAGTATATATATTTAATTAATAATATTTAATTAATTGTTTCTTTTTTACTATTGTATTAGACTACGATTATGTTTCATTTAAGATTGAAATATGATAAAAGATATTTTATTCATCACTACGATTGTATTATTATTATTGAAATTAATTGCTATACATGCAATTATTAAAATAAAATAAAGTTTTTAGTATCGACAAGAAATTATTAACAGTAAATAAACCCGAATAAACTTGAAGAATTATCAAAGACTTGTTCATTCATAAAAATAGAGTATCATATATAATTACATAGTGAAATTTTTCTCAGTGAAATTATTGTTACAATATTAGAATTTTATAAGAATTTAAACTTATTTAATTTATGAAAATACGTTGTGTTAATTCATTAAAATTTAAAAAGGAACATTTGAAAAATTAATTCGAACATTCACGAATTACATAAAACTATAGATACACAAAAATATGAAAATGTAAGATATACAAAAATATAAAAATGTAGATATACAAATTTTAAACTATTAAAAGAAAATGGATTAAGTGTGGATGTATGAACGGGAAATCGAATATGTAATTTCCGGCTTGATGATTACCCACTGTCATTGAACCATTTACTAAACTCAATTTATAAACACTAATGCCCGATTCCACCAACGTAGATTAACTTTAACTCTCGGTTCAACTTACTCTTTATTTTTTTCTAGTTCTAAGAATTAGAAAAAGATGAAAAGCAAGTTGAACCGAGATTAAAGTAAATCTATGTTAGTGGAATCGGGCATAAATCTCTTTCATTTTATGCACGTTTTCCTAACTGCGTTATCCTGACAGTATAACCGATGATGTATACAGTTAGCTTTATCTTGAAAATATCATGCGCTGAGGATTGAATGTAAAATCGAATACGCAACTCTCTTTGACTTGACAATTGCTTACCACACTGAACTATCAAAATATCCCAAGCTTTGAACTTCTTCCCTTGCTTGCACGTATTCGACTGCGCTGCCTTGACGTTATCATCAATAATATCTGCAGCTTACTTTATTTTTCATCAAAAGGAATCGTGAATATATCTAGATTCATGTATGATTCCTTTTTCCCATTTTGAAACAGATATATCGTAGATAAGAAAAGACATTGTTAATCCTGATGTAACTCGCAATGCAATGCACAAATACTTTGTGCATCTCGCCATTCTCTTTGAAACGTAATTTTTCTTATATACCCATAATCCATCTACAATTTCAATATACTCGAACGGCAGTCCGTTCCGATCGAAACTTCGGCACATGGTATGTTACACTCGAATTGGTCATTAATATTTCAGGAAAACATGTTACATGAACAATAGCGGATAAAGCAAATTTCCATGCTACTAATACAAATCGCTATCATTTTATAATATTAAATTAATTTTCGAGATAGAAAACAGACCTCCTTTTTCTACCATTATTTCTAACCTTGGCGTACTAAAAGCATTAGAAATGTGGACACCTATATATAGAAATATATCCACGAAGTTCAGTTAGATTTCTAACTACAAAGTTCTTTGATAGCAAAGCAGTTCCTTTTGGACATTTGATTAAATAACAAAATTTATAGAACTTGAAAAATCAGTGATAAGAAAATTTCGTTTAAATGTAAGCATTTTCTCAATATCCTTATTTAAAGTATGGTGTTCTTTGAAAGTACATTAAACATTATTTCCGTATTATTCAATTTCTTTAAAGATTATTAAAACATTATTCCGTATATACATAATGTAAAAGTAAGTACAGCTACTATATTTTAATATTATTTTGGAAATTTTAATTATAAGGTTGGAATTTATTAGTCCAAAATTGTTTTAATTACAGTTTAAAATGTTAATAATACTGATTCAACAATTTGATGATAAATACTATAATACTAATACTAATAATACTAAATACTAAAAATGTTTGTTTATATTTTTTATTTACTATTAAAATAGAAAAAGATCAGATTTTAGAAAGTCTGAAAAAAATTAAAACTTTGTCCGAGTTATAGATAAAAATAAAAAAATAATAATAAATCAAATAAAAATAAAAAAAATAAGTCAAATAGAAATATTTATACATCTCCATATTTTAAAAGATTTATATTTCCCAGTTCGGAAACTTTTTATTCGACATTTAAAGTCGATCAATGCTGAAAACAACATGACCGATAAACAAATAAAAGCTTATCATACATATCAGCGCTTTCTTCGAGTGCTACTCTTAATTTGTGGCTGTTGGCACGCTCCCTCGAAATCAGGCAAATCGACATATTACTGGTCTGTTTGCATACTTCCGATGTTATTTGCATTTGGGGTGCTGACCTTACGCGTCAGTTATATGTTTAGACATCATTTGGCAATTATGATGAAAAACATAGGAATATTCATAACTCTAGCAGGTACTATACTGAAGGTATACACTTGGACCTAAATGCGTAGACTAGAAAAATAATTTATATCTATAAGATGAGATGTATTCATATTAATATATTCGGAATATTAATACTATTCGGAGTGTTAATAATTACATTTAGTTGATGATCTTCGAGTTAAAAGAAATTACAAAATTTGACTTTGCAGCTAATTTTAAAAGCTAATTCTGCGTTATATAAATTACAACGTTTTATTCTAATCAAATATAGATTATTTAGAAATAATATATTAAACATTTTTTTTTAAATAAGTTGATCGTTTGATAGTTCACTGCGAATAGTTCAGCGCAGTTGGCCTTTTAAAGAATGTTACCTATTTATGAATACACTCTATCTTTTTCCAAAGAAAAGATTTAAATAATTTTTTTCCAAAAAAGGATAAAATAATAATTTATGCAATAACTATACAATTACAAATTTAACATCACAGAACTAAACATAAAAATATAGTGTAAATTACTCATTTTGCGTAAGAGAACAAAAGTATATATTCTTTATTTTCTCCAAGATCACAATCTTTTTAATCAATCGTCGTTATCTGATTGATTATCATGGTACAATGAGTGATCTCTTCGAAGAAGAGCTTAAGAGGGATGAAAAAGTCCGAAGAGTGATGCTCGCGCCTCTGCGCAGGATATCCACCCTCGCGTACACACATACCAGCCTTTCGATTACTTTAATAATGACGTATCTCATGGCATCGTTCGTCGTTATCGTCCGCGGCATATTCCACTTACATTTACCTACGGACTACACTCTACCATACAGCAGAGGATACGGATATTTTTGGACTGTCCCCAACAATTTCCTACGGCATTTTCATCTGCTTTTCGAATGGTGGGCGTTAATAACGCAAGCCATCACCAACGCCAGCGTGGACAGTGCTTTCGGTTTCTATGTCTACCTGCTGGCCTCGACGATGCGTGCCATGACCTTCAGACTTACGAATCCACTACCCAACGACAAGTACTCCGACGTGCTGAAGATGTGCGTGACGAAGCACCTGAAGCTAATACAATGCCGCGACATGCTGAAGCGAATTTACAGCGTGATAATCCTCTGGCACATCGTCACTAATGCCATACTTCTTTGTGCGGTGATATACGAGGCGTTGCAAGTACGTAGATGCAAAAGTTAACTTCCAATTATGTTTAAAATAGACTTCTTTTGGGCCAAATCTCAATGCCGAATATTGAAACAGCCAATTGGTCTAACAACATATTTTAGATTTCAAGTAATTAAAAAAAAAAAAAGAATAATAAAAGCGCAGTCAAAACTTGCTGCGTTTCTTGATACTGGCTTCGATGGAGAACAGAATTTGCAAACGACTGCTCTATATTAATACAATATTCTCAATAAAGATTAAATGAATTATTATTTTCAAGTAATTCTTTGCAGCAAAGTTTGATCTGCCAATTTAAATAACAAAATTCTGATATATTCTTATTTAGCAATTTCAACAATTTTAAGAGAGTAATCATTTTTATAACAATTACTTTTTCAAATTTTTATCCATCATATTGAATTCGCCATTTTGAATTTTGAAATTCAAACATCATATTTGAATTCAGTGATCCTAAAAATCTTAGTGTCAATCATTTTTATAAAAATCCAATTTTTCAAAATTTTGATCTGCCATTTTGTATTTTGAAATTCTGATATTATATTGCGACCTGGAAAAACATAAGATACTAAATTTCATACAAAAAATTTTAGAAGGAAGAATTTATTGTGTATTTGTTCTTATATACCGGATGTAAACCGGAAATTATCAGATGTAAATTTGTACATATGAAGATTTTAAGATTTTTTTATATAAAGTTTAATTACTTGAAATATATATGTATTCTCCAATATCTTTCATTACATTTGGAAAAAATACTGATCCCAGCGTTGTGTGCATAAATTTTCAACTACTTTGTTAATGTGATATTATATTGTATAAATATTCGCTAATATATTTTTAATCAAATTTGCAAACATTTGCTGTAGCTTTCAAACATCACCATCCGTATGGTATTTAATATTATATCATACTCTGTGGTAAAGTTGCTCCAAACATTTATATACGCCTGGTATGGTACTGTCATCACAAATGCCGTGAGTTTTAATTTATCGTTACGATTTAATATTTCAAAAAGTGATATATATGTTTTCATAACACATACACTCAAAAATAATTATTTCACGTCATATATTTAGGATGAAGATTTCCGAAATGGAATATACTTTAGTGAGTGGCACAATTCTAATCTCGACCGTCATGTGAGAACAAGCATTCTTCTGATGATGATGCAAAAGCCAATGGCTATTAAAGTGTTTTCCATATCTATCGATGTTGTCATCTTTACTAATGTAAGTGTCTATGTTACAATAGCTTTCATACCAAGAACGCAAGCTCACGACTTTCAAATCTCTCCAACTCCTCTTGTGCTATTGCTTTAAAGCTACTTTTTTTTCATCCCTATAAAAACAGAAGAATTAACATTAAAGAGTAACAAAATAGTTATGTAAAATTCATAAATTGGACTCGTGCAAGAAAGTTAATATTTTTTAAACGTAAATTTAGAATTATAAAATTGAATATAAAGAAAAAAGTAGAGAATATTAGAATAATGATTCAGGAAATTTTTAATGAGTTCGATCAGGAATTTCATAAAGTATCGCCGAATTTCTGCCGATTTCTTATTTGCAAAAATTGACTAATATTTTATAATAATGAATGATATTTAATTAAATTTAAATTCTTTGTACATTAATGTAATAATAATTATTTTATTTTAATTGCCAGCTTGTGAATACTACAATGTCCTACCTATTTTTATTGGAATCTATCAGCGATAAAAATGAATGAAGATATTATACAATCCGTTTTCTTCGTAAACTTGTAATATTATTGTTAAACTTGTAATATTAAGGAAATATACAGTTAAGGAAATACAATCAAAACATAAGTAATATTTTTTATTATATTAAAAATATTATTATACATTTATTTCCACAGAATAACTTTGGTTTCCTAGAGTTAGGAATAAAAATTTATTAGAATAAAAATACGTTTATGCGACATATGTTTATGCAACATGTAAAAAGTTTGCAATTTTTTTCTTTAAAACTTATTAAAAAAAATTCTGATTAAATATTTAAATACCGTTTGTAAATTTAAATATGTTACATGCATACAGCATTAACTAATTACGTATGTACGTTCTAATTAAATCTTTTTTTTACTATTGTATTGGACTGTGACCATGCCTCATTTATGATTAAAATGTGATGAAAGGTATTTTTTTCATAATTACAATTATATTACTATTAAAACATAATTATTAAAATAAATTCTTAAAACTCAGCATTGACAAAAAATTGCAAATAAACTTGAACAAATTTGAAGGACTATCAAAAAAATCGTTTATTCATAGTATTCATAATAATTTACATTTTATAATTTCATCCTTAATGAGATTATTATTATCACAGTTCTAAAGCATTTTCAAAATTTATACTGATTTAATTTACGAGAATACATTCTATTTATTCGTATTAAACTTTAAATAGAAATGTTTGAAAAACTAATTCAAACATTCGTAGATACAAAATAATATCGTAAATATATAAGTTTTAAAAGAAGATATCAATCGTGGATGTATGCGTGCGACATCGAATATGTAATTTCTGTACTGACGACTGCTCATCACGCCGAATTGTTAAACTCTTTTAAACACTTTCTTTTCTTGCACGTACCTAACTGTCCTACACCGATAGTACAATCGACAAGATAGAGTATTTTTATCTTGAAAATATTAAACATTGGGGATTGAACGGAAGATCGAATAAGCAACCCTTCTTGTCTTATCCCAAGCTTTGAACTTCTTCCCTTGCTTGCACGTATTCGACTGCGCTGCCTCGACGCTACCATCAATAATATCTGCACCTTATTTTATTTTTCATCAAAAGGAATCGTGGATGTATCTAGATTTATGTAAGATTCCTTTTTCCTACTTTGAAATAGATATATCGTGATAAGAAGAGAACATCGCTAATCCTGATGTAACTCGCGGCGCAATGCACAGATACTTTATGCTTATCTGGCCATTCTCTTTGAAATGTAATTTTTCTTATATACCCATAATCTGTCTATAATTTCAATACACTCGAAGGGCAGTCTGTTCCGACTGCAACTTCGATGCAGGATATGTTAAACTCGAGTTGGTCGTAAATATTTCAGGATCTCAGTGAATAAAACATATTACATGAACAATAGCGGATAAAGAAAATTTCCATATTACTAATAGAAATCGCTATCATTTCACAATAGTAAATTAATTTTCGAGATAGAGGAGAGAGACTTTCTTTTTCTGTCATTATTTCTAATCTTGGCGTACTGAAAGCATCAGAAATGTGGACAACAATACATACGAATATATCTAACAACAAAGTTCAGTTAGATTTTTAACTACAAAGTTCTCTGATAGCAAATGTTTCTCTTGAACATTAAATAACCAGATTTATAAAAATATTGTAACAGTAAAATTCCGAAATAATGTAAGCATTTTCTTAATATTCTTATTTAACGTATTTCCTGAGTGTTCATTGAACATTATTTCCATATTTATTCAATTTTTCTAAAGATTATTAAAACATTATTCCGCATATACATAAATGTAAGAGTAAGTACAATCGCTATATTATAATATTACTTTGCGAACTTTAATTACGTGCTTGGAATTCATTAGCTCAAGTTGTTGTAAATACAATTTTAAATGTTAATAATATTGATTCAATTTGATGATAAATACTAATAAAAATGTTTGTTTATTATTATTATTATTATTATTATTATTATTAAAAGAAAAGATTAAGAAAAAGATCAGAGTTTGAGAAATATTAAAACTTTATCAGGGTTATAGATAAAATAGATATATAAAAAAAGGAGTCAAATAAAAATAAAAAAATAAATCACTTAGAAATATTTATATATCTCCATATTTTAAAAAATTTATATTTCCCAGTTCGGAAACTTTTTATTCGACATTTCGTAAAGTTGACCGATACTGAAATCAACATGACCGATAAACAGATAAAAGCTTATCATAGATACCAGCGTTTTCTTCGGGTGCTACTCTTAATTTGTGGCTGTTGGCATGCTCCCTCGAAATCAGGCAAATCGACATATTATTGGTCTGTTTGCATGCTTCCGTTGTTATTTACATATGGGGTGCTGAACCTACGTATCAGTTATATATTTAGACATCATTTGGCAATTATGATGAAAAATATAGGTGTATTCATATCTACATCGGGTACACTATTGAAGGTATACACTTAGACTTAAACACGTAGAGCAGAAAGATGATTTATATATATGAGATGAGATGTATTCATATTAATATATTCGGAATATTAATATTATTCGGAATGTTAATAATTATTTGATAGATAATCTTCGAGTTAAAAGAAATTACAAAATTTGACTTTTCTAGCTAATTTTAAAAATTAATTCTACATTATATAAACTATCACATTTTATTCTAATACAGATTATTTAAAAATAATATATTAAACATTTTTTTTTAAAATAAGTTGATCATTTGACAGTTCACCGCGGATAGTTCACTGTAGTTGGTCTCTTAAAGAACATTACTCTTTTTTAGTGTATTTAAGAATACACTCTATCTTTTTCAAGAAGGAAAAATTTGAATAATTTTTTTCCAAAAAAAAAAAATTAAAAAATAATTTATGCAATAACTGTTACAAATTTAACATCATAGAACTAAATATAGAATTAAAGTGTAAATTATTTATTTTGCATAAAAAAACAAAAGTATGTATTTTTTATTTTCTCCAAGATCGCAATCTTTTTAATCAATCGTCGTTATCTGATCAATTATCATGGTACAATGAGTGACCTCTTCGAAGAAGAGCTTAAGAGGGATGAAAAAGTCCGAAGAGTGATGCTCGCGCCTCTGCGCGGGATATCCACCCTCGCGTACACACATTCCAGCATCATGCTTATCCTAATAATGACGTATGTCATGCCACCGTTCGTCGTTATCATCCGCGGCATTTTTCATTTATATTTGCCTACGGACTACACTCTACCATACAGCAGAGGATACGGGTACTTTTGGACTGTCCCAAACAATTTCCTACGGCATTTTCATCTGCTTTACGAATGGTGGGTGATAATAACGCAAGCTGTCACCAATGCAAGCGTGGACAGTGCTTTCGGTTTCTATGTCTACCTGCTGGCCTCGACGATGCGTGCCATGACCTTCAGACTTACGAATCCACTACCCAACGACAAGTACTCCGACGTGCTGAGGGTGTGCGTGACGAAGCATCTGAAGCTAATGCAATGCCGCGACATGCTGAAGCGAATTTATAGCGTGATAATCCTCTGGCACATCGTCACTAATGCCATACTTCTTTGTGCGGTGATATACGAGGCGATGCAAGTACGTCGATGCGAAAGTTAACTTCCAATTCTGTTTAATAGACTTCTTTTGACCAAATCCCAAATGCCGAATATTGAAACAATCAATTGGTCTAACAACACATACTAGATTTCATTTAATTCTTAAACAAAAATAATAATAAAAACGAAGTCAAAATTTGTCACATTTCTTGATACTGGGTTCAACGGAGAACAGAATTTACAAATAATTGCTCTATATTAATACAATATTCTCAATAAAGATTAAATGAATTATTTTTTTCAAGTGATTTTTTTCAGCAAAGTATCCGTCAATTAAATATCCGTCCATTAAAATAACAAAGTTTTGATATATTTTTATTTAGCAACTTCAACAATTTTAAGAGAGTTTATTCATTTTTATAACAATTATTTTTTTATATTTTTATCCATTATGTTGAATTCGCTGTTTTGAGTTTTGAGATAGAGACATCATATTTGAATTCAGTGATCCCGAAATCTTAGCGTAATCACTTTTATAAAAATTCAATTTTTATCCAATTTTTCAAAATTTTGATCTGCCATTTTGAATTTTGAAATTCTGATATTATATTTCGATTCAACGACCTCAAAAACTATAAAACACCAAATTTCATACAAATCGTAAGAAGGTAAATCAGTTTTTTTAGATGTGCATATACTAGACACATCTTTTTTCTACGCATTTGTGCTATATATAGTATAAAGGGATTAAAGCGAGAATAGATAGAAGAAAGAATTTATTCGTGTATTTATTCTTATATACCAAAGTTATCGGATGTAAATTCGTACATATAAAGATTTCAAGATTTTTTTATATAAATTTCAATTACTTGAAGTATATTCGCATATCCAATCGCATTTTCCAATAACCTTCATTACATTTGAAATACTGAACAAAAATACTGATTCCAGCATTGTGTGCATAAATTTTCAATCATGTTAATGTGATATCATAATGTATAAATATTCGCTAACATATTATTAATCGTCAAACATTTGCTATAGCTTCCAGAAATCAGCATCGGTATAGCATTTCATTTTATGTCATATTCTGTGGTAAAGTTGCTCCAAACATTTATATACGCCTGGTATGGTACTATCATCACAAATGCCGTGAGTTTTAATTTACCGTTTACGATTTAATATTTCAAAATATGATATATATGTTTTCACAACACATACACTTACACACAAACACACAAACTCAAAAATATTTATTTTACTAATATTTATATACTTAGGATGAAGACTTCCGAAATGGGATATACTTTAGCGAGTGGCATAATTCTAGTCTCGATCGTCACATCAGAACAAACATTCTTCTGATGATGATGCAAAAACCAATGACTATTAAAGTGTTTTCCGTTTCTATTGATGTTGTCATCTTTACTAATGTAAGTGTCTGTATTACAATAGCTTTCACGACTTTCAAATCCCTCCAGCCCCTCTTGTGCTATTGCTTTAAAGCTACTTTCTTTTCATTTTTATAAAAACAGAAATATTAACATTAAAAAGTAACAAAATAGATATGTAAAATTTATAAATTCGACTCGTGCAAAAATGTTAATTTAAACTTAAATTGTTGTTAAATGTCTTTTAAACTTAAATTTAAAATTATAAAATTCAGTGTAGAGGAAAAAGTAGAGAATATTAGGATAATGATTCAGGAAATTGTAAATTTTTAATCAGTTCGATCAGGAATTTAATTTCATAAAGTATCGCCAAATTTCTGGCAACTTCTTATTTGCAAAAATTGACTAATAATTTATTATAATGAATGATATTTAACTTCTTTATACATTAATGTAATAATTATCATTTTAATTGCCAGCTTGTGAATACTACAATGTCCTACTTATTTTTATTGGAATCTATCAGCGATAAAAATGGATGAAGGTACCATACAACTCGTTTTCTATTGGTAAATTTGTAATATTATTGTAATATTAAGGAAATATACAGTTAAGGAAATGCAATCAAGACATAAGATATTTTTTAATAATATTAAAAATATTATTATACATTTACTTCCATAAAATAACTTTGCTTTCGTCTAGAGTTAGGAATAAAAATTTATTAGCATAAAAATTCGCATATTTATGCATCATGTAAAAAGTTTGCAATTTTTTTCTTTAAAACTTATTAAAAAAATTTTTGATTAAATATTTAAATACCGATTGTAAATTTAAGTATGATACGTGCATACAGCATTAACTAATTACGTATGTACGCTCTTAATTAAATTTTTCTTTTTTACTATTACTGGACTACTAGACTACTGGACTATGACCATACCTTATTTATAACTGAGATGTGATGAAAGATATTTTTTTCATTATTACAATTATATTAAACATAATTATTAAAATAAAATAAACTTTTAAAACTCAGTATTGACAAGAAATTGCAAATAAACTTGAACACATATGGAAGAGGACCAAAAAAATCGTTCATTCATAGTAATATACATTTGCATTTCGTAATTTTATCTTTAATGAGATCATTATCACTAAATTATCACATTATTTGTAAAACATTATCAAAATTTATATTGATTTAATTCACGAGAATATATTATATTTATTTGTTAAACTTTAAATAACTTTAAATAAAACTGTTTGACAAATTAATTCAAACATTCGTAGATACAAGATAATATTATAAAAGTATAAGTTTTCATTATTAAAAAAAAGAAGATATCAATCGTGGATGTATGTATGCAAAATCGAATATGTAATTTCTGTACTGACGACTGCTCATCATGCCGAATTATTAAATATTTGTAAACATTAAATCTCTTTCTTTTCTTGCACATACCTAACTGTCCTACTCCGACAGTGCAATCGACAAGTAGAGTAATTTTATCTTGAAAATATTAAACATTGAGGATTAAATGGAAGATCGAATAAGCAACCCTTCTTGTCTTAACAATTATTCATCACTAAAATATCAAAATATCCCAAGCTTTGAACTTCTTCCCTTGCTTGCACGTATTCGACTGCGCTGTCTCGACGCTACCATCGGTAATATCTGCACCTTACTTTATTTTTCATCAAAAGGAATCGTGAATATATTTAGATTCATGTAGGATTCCTTTTTCTTACTTTGAAATAGATATATCGTGATAAGAAAAGACATCTCAGACTAATCCTGATGTGACTTACGCCACAACGCACAAATACTTGCGCCTTGCCATTCTCTTTGAAATATAACTTTTCTTACTTACTATACTATACTATACTATAGTCCGTCTATAATTTCAACACACTTGTACAGCAACCCGTTTTGATCGAATCTTCGATAAAAGGATACGTTAAACTATAGGTGGACATTAATATTTCAAGATCTTTGCGAAACATATTGCAGGAATAACAGCGAATAAAGAAGACGTACGTGCTATCAACACAAATCGCAATCATTTTACAATTTTAACATTTTAACTTTCGAGATAGAAGATAAAATATCTTTTTCTGTCATTATTTCTAATCTTGGCGTATTGAAAGCATCAGAAAGATGGACAGCTATACATAGAAATATCCAGTTAGATTTCTAACTACAAAGTTGTCTGATAGCAAATATTTCTCTTGGACCTTTGGTTAAATAACAAAATTTATAGAAAAAACTGTGATAAGAAAATTCCGTTTAAATGTAAGCATTTTCTCAACATCCTTATTTAAAGTATGGTGTTCTTTGAAAGAACATTAAACATTATTTCCATACTTATTCAATTTCTTTAAAGATTATTATAACATTATTCCGCATATACATAAATGTAAGAGTAAGTATATTATAATATTATTTTGTGAATTTTTATTATGAGCTTGGAATTAATAAGTTGTTTTAATTACAGTTTTAATTTTAATAATACTGACTCAACAATTTAATAATGAATACTAATAAAAATGTTTGTTTATTTTTTATTGTTACTACTAAAGTAGAAAAAGTTCAGAGTTTAAAAAATATTAAAATTTTGTTCTTTGAGTATAGATAAAAATATAGAAAAAAACAAAAATAAATCAGTTAGAAATATTTACATACATTTCCATATTTTAAAGAATTCATATTTCCCAGTTCGGATACATTACATTTAAGATTTCGTAAAGCTGACCGATGCTGAAATCAACATGATTGATAAACAGTTGAAAGCGTATTATAGATATCAGCGCTTTCTTCGGGTGTTACTCTTAATTTGTGGCTGTTGGCACGTTCCCACGAAATCAGGCAAATCAACATATTACTGGTCTATCTGCATACTTTCGATGTTATTTGCATATATGATACTGAACATACGTATCAGTTATATGTATAAACATCATTTGGCAATTATGATGAAAAGTATAGGTGTATTATTAACTACAACGGGTACTCTACTGAAGGTACACACTTGAACGCGTCGACCAGAATGATGATTCATATATATATATATATATATATATATGTGAGATTATATATATTGATATTAATATATATTAATATATGTATTGATATTGATATTAATATGTTCGGAATATTAATACTATTTGGAATAATTATATTTGGTTGATAATCTTCGAGTCAAGAAAAATTACGAAACTTGATTTCTTAGCTAATTTTAAAAATTGATTCTGCGTTATATAAACTACTACATTTTATTTTAATCAAATATAGATTATTTAAAAATAATATATTAAACGCTTTTTTTAAAAATAAATTGATTATTTGATAGTCGGCCGCGTGGAGTTGGCCTTTTAAAGAATGTTGTTCAAAAATACATCCTATTGTTTTCGAAAAGAAAGATTCGTACAATTTGCTTTTTCAAAAAAAAAAAAAATAAAAATTGATGCAATAAGTATTACAAATTTAATATCGTAGAACTAATATAGAATTATAATAAAATATAGAATTATAATGTAGAAATACAGAATTATAGTGTAAGTTACTCATATTGCACTCAAAGAAACAAAAATATGTATTTTTTATTTCCTACAAGATCGCATGCTTTTTAATCAATCGCCGTTCCCTGATCAATTATCACCGTACACTGAGTGATCTCTTCGAAGAAGAGCTTAAAAGGAATGAAAAAGTCCGAACAATGATGCTCGCGCCTCTGCGCGGAATTTCCATCCTCGCGTATACATATTCCGGCATTATACTTATCGTAGTTGTGACGTACCTGATGCCATCGTTCGTCATTATCATCCGCGGCATGTTTCATTTATATTTATCTACAAACTATACTCTACCATATAGCAGAGGATACGGATACTTTTGGACTGTTCCCAACAATTTCCTACGGCATTTTCATCTACTTTTCGAATGGTGGGCGATAATAACGCACGGTGTCACCAATGCCAGTATAGATTGTGCTTTCGGTTTTTATATCTACCTGCTGGCCTCGACGATGCGTGCCATGACCTTCAGACTCACGAATCCATTAGCTACTGAGAAATACTCCGACGTGCTGAGGATATGTGTGGCGAAGCACCAGAAGCTAATTCAATACCGCGACACGCTGAAGCGAATTTATAGCGTGATAATCCTCTGGCACATCGTCACCAACGCCGTACTCCTTTGTGCGCTGATATACGAGGCGTTGCAAGTACGTCGTTGCAAAAGTTAACTTCCAATTCTGTTTACAATAGACTTCTCCGGAGACCAAATCCTAAACAGCCGAATAATAAAACAGCCAATTGTTCTAACAATACATACTAATCTGCCATTTTGAATTTTGAAATTTTGATATTATATTCCGATTCAGCGACCTTGAAAATCAAATTTCAGACACCAAATTTCATAGAAATCATAGAAAGGTAAATCGGTTTTTTTTTTAAATGTGTATCTATCTTACATACACACTGGCGGCACGTCTTATTTCAATATGTAGCATATTTCTGTGCAAATATGCTACATATTGTATGAATAGAGCAAGATCAGATAGAAGGAAGAGTGTATTTGTTCCCATATATCGTAGTTATCGTTAGTAGTTATAAATTCACACATATAAAGATTTCAAGATTTCTTTATATAAAGTTTAATTACTTGAAGTATTTATATATTTTCCGACTACTTTCATTACATTTGGAAAAAATATTGATCCCAGCGCTGCGTACATAAATTTTCAACTACGTTAAGGTGATATTCATATCATATTTTATAAATATTCGCTAACATATTAATGTCAAACATTTGCTATAGCTTTCAGACATCACCATCCGTATAATATTTAATATTATATCATATGCTGTGGTAAAGTTCCTCCAAACGTTTACATATGCCTGGTATGGTACTGTCATCACAAATGCCGTGAGTTTTAACAATTTAATAATTTAAAAAATGATTACGTGTGCACGTATACGCACATACTCACACGTAAACTCAAAAATAATTATTTCGCGTATATACTTAGGACGAAAATTTTCGAAATGGGATATACTTTAGTGAATGGCCTAATTTTGGTCTCAATCGTCACATGAGAACAAACATTCTTTTAATAATGATGCAAAAGCCGATGATTATTAAAGTGTTTTCCGTCTCTGTCGATGTTCTCATATTCACCAATGTAAGTATCTATAATGTAATAGCTTTCATGCCGAGAATAAGCTTACGATTTTCAAGTCCTTTTAGCTTCTCTTGTGTCATTGCTTTAAAATTATTTTCTTTTCATTATTACAAAGATAGGAGATTTCAAATTGAAAAATAACTAAACAGATAAAATTAGATTCGTGCAAAAAAAGTTAATATTTTTTAAATGTAAAATAAAATTATAAATTTCAATGTGAAGAAGAAGATAAAGAATGTTAGAATTATGATTCAGGAAACTGTAAATTTATATTTTAACAGATAATGTATAACGTTTACCTTAAATTCTTTGTATATTAATATAATTATAATCTTTTGTTTTAATTGGCAGTTTGTGAATACTACAATGTCCTATTTTTTTTTATTGAAATCTATCGACGACAAAAGTGCATGAAGATATCATCTCTCACAATTCGTTTTCTATTAGTAAACTTGTAATATTATTGTAATATTAAGGAAATATACAGTTGAGGAAATGCAGTCAAAACATAAGTGATATCTTTTATTATATTAAAAATATTGTTACACATTCACTTTCATAGAATAACACTGGTATTATCTAGAGTTAGAAATAAAAAATTAGCATGAAAATTTGTATGTTTATGCATCATGTAAAAAATTTGCAATTTTATTTCTTTAAAACATATTAAAGAGTTTCTAATTAATTATTTAAGTATCGATTATAAGTTTCAGTATTATATATACACATAATATTAACTAATTATGGACACACTTATTAATTAATTCTTTCCTTTTTTTCTATGGATTATGACCATGCCTCATTTATGATTAAAAAATGTAATGAAAGAAATTCTTTTAATTATTATAATTATATTACTATAAAACATAATTATTAAAATAAAATAAAGCTTTAAAATTAAGCATTGACACAAAATTGTAAATAGTAAATAAATAATTTACGAACTTGAAAGGTTTCCAAAAAATCATTCATTCATAGTACATTACTAGTAGTAAATTACTTTTCATAATTTCATCCTTAATGAGATTATCATAATTCTAAAGCATTATCAAAATTTATACTGATTTAATTTATGAGAATACATATATTTATATTAATTCGTTTTAACTTTAAATGGAAAAATTAATCCAAACATTCGTTCCAAACAAGATAATACCGTAAACTTACTAGTTTACTAGTATTGACGACTATTCATTATGCCAAATTATTAAACTATTCAAAACATTATTTCTCTTTCCTTTCTTGCACGTACCTAATTGTCCTACTCCGATAATACAATCAATAACTTTCTTGAAAATATTAAATATTGAGGACTGAAATTGATAGAAAATCGAATACGAAACTCTTTTTGCCTTGACTATTGCTTGTCACATTGAAATATCAAAATATCGCAAGCATTAAATTTCTTTCCTTGCTTGCACATATCCAACTGCGTTGTCTCGACTCTACCATCAGTAATATCTGCACCTTATTTTATTTTTCATCAAAAGGAATCGTGGATATATCTAGATTCATATAAGATTCCTTTTTCCTACTTTGAAAGGTAGATATATCGTGCTAGAGAAAAGACATTGCTAATCCTGATGTAACTCGCGGCGCAACGCACAGAAAAACTTGATTCAAGTTTTCTCTTTGAAATGTAATTTTTCTTATATACCTATAGTCCATCTATAATTTCAGTACACTCGTACAGCAGCCCATTCCGGCCGAAACTTCGCTAAAGGATACGTTAAACTAGAGTTGATCATTAATATTTCAAGATCTTTGAGAAACAAGATAATGCATGTACAGCAGCGAATAAAGAAAACTTACGTGCTATTAAAATCACAAATCGCAACCATTTTACAATTTTAATTTTTTAACTTCCGAGACAGAAGATAAAATACCTTATTCTGTCATTATTTCTAATCTTGGCGTAGTGAAAGATAGACATCAAAAAGATACACAGCTATACATAGCCAGTTTCAGTAAATTTCTAAATACGAAGTTTTCTGATAATGCAAATGCTCTTCTTGGACATTTGGACATTTAAATAATAAGATTTACAAAAACTTGTAAAAAGTGTGATAAAAAAATTTTGATATAATGTAAGCATTTTGTCAACATTTTTATTTAAAGTATGGTACTCTTTGAAAGTTAAACATTATTTTCGTATTTATTCAATTTCTCTAAAGATTAAAATACATTATTATATATAAACGTAAGAGTAAGTACAATCACTACATTATCATATTACTTTGCGAATTTTAATTATGAGATTTTTTTTTAATTATGAGATTGAAATTCATTAGTCCAAATAAAATTGTAATTACACGTTTTAAATGATAATAATATTGATTCAATCATCGATTACAATTTCGTTATGAATACACATACAAAATAAAAATGTCGTTTGTACGCTTTTATTATTATCATTAAAGCAGAAAAAACTCAGAGTTTGGATAGGATTAAAAAATTTTGTTCGAGTTATAGATAAAAATAAAAAAAAATAAGTCAAATAAAAATATCTATACAGCTCTATATTCTAAAAAAAATTTACATTTCCCAGTTCGGAAACTTTTCATTCGACATTTCGTAAAGTTGACCGATGCTGGAATCAACATGACTGATAAACAGTAGCAAGCGTATCATAGGTACCAGCGCTTTCTTCAGGTGCTGCTCACAGGTTGCGGCTGTTGGCACGCTCCCACGAAATCTGGCAAATCAACATATTACTGGTCTGTTTGCATACTTCCGATGTTATTTGCATATGCGATGCTGAACATACGTGTCAGTTATATGTATAGACATCATTTGGCAATTATGATGAAAAATATAGGTGTATCAATAACTACAATGGGTACTCTACTGAAGGTACACACTTGGACATGAACGCGTTGACCAGAAAGATAATTCATATATATATGAGATTATATGTATTCATATTGATATAATCGGAACATTAATATTTCTGGGAGAGTATTAATAATTATATATCAATTTATATTAATATAATCGGAATATTAATATTATTGGGAGTATTAATAATTATACTTGGTTTTTGATCTTCGGACTAAAAGATTTCGATTTCCTAGCTAATTTTAAAAATTAATTCCGCTTTATATAAATTGCTACATTTATTTATTATGGACAGATTCAGCTCGATTTTTAATCAAAACTAAAGAAACTTATTTAGAAATAATATGTTAAATGCTTTTTTTTTTAAACAAGTTGATCGTATGATCGCGTACGGTTCGTCCTTTAATGAATTGTTTAAACATATATATATATATATATACTCTATCTTTTGCGAAAAGGAAGATTTGGACAGTTTTTTTTCTAAAAGAAAAAGAATTAATAATTTATTACGAACGCAACGAATATTACGAATTTATAAAATACAACACAGAATTATGTATAGAATTATAGTCTAAGTTACTAATTTTGCACAAAAAAACGTATGGATTTTTTATTCTCTACAAGATCATAAGCTTTTTAATCAATCGTCGTTCCCTGATCAACTACCACCGTACACTGAATGGTCTCTTCGAAGAGGAACTTGAAAAGGACGAGAAAATCCGGACAGTGATGCTCACGCCCTTGCGCGGGATATCCACCCTCGCGTACATATATGCCGGCTGTGTATTTACCCTATTTGTGATGTATCTCATGCCAACGTTCGTCGTCATCACCCGTGGTATTCTTCATGCACATTTACCTACGAACTACAGTCTACCGTACACCAAACAGGGACACGGATATTTCTGGACTGTTCCCACCGGCTTCTTACGTCATTTTCATCTGCTTTTTGAGATGTCCGCGTTAATATTACAAACTTTCACAACTATCGGCGTCGACAACGTTTTCGGATTCTACATCTATCTGCTCGCCTCGACGATGCGCGCCATGACTTTCAGACTCACGAATCCACTACCCGACGACAAGTTCTCCGACGTGCTGAGAGTGTGCGTGGCGAAGCACCAGAAGCTAATGCGATGTCGAGACACGTTGACGCGAGTTTATAGTGTGATAATCTTCTGGCACATCCTCACTAGCGCGCTACTCCTTTGTGCGCTGATATACGAGGCGATGCAAGTACGTCGATGCGAAGATTAACTTTCAATTCTGTTTACAATAGAGTTGTTTTGGGACCGAATCCCGTATGCCGAATGATCAGATAGACAACTGGTCCAACAAAACAATTTAGATTCCGTTAAGGTGCAATTATATAAAAATTATATAAAAAGCAGAATTGAAAAAGTTACTTTTTAAAAGTAACTCGTTGCTTGTCACCGAGTAAAAAAAAAGTAACTAATTTCGTTAACTAATTACTGATTCTGAAAACTAATTTGATATCGTTATCATTATTTAAAAAGAAACAATTCGTTTCGACTTTTTATTTTTTTTAATACTAAAACGAGATCAGATAGATTCAAAATATATAAAGTAATTGTTAAATTTATTATTGTTACTGAAAAAATGTAATTACATTATCGTTACAGTTAAAAAAAAGTAACATCGTATCTAATCTATTATAAAAAAAAAAAAAAAATAATTGTAACGATAACGGTGTTACAAGTAACGTGTTAATTCCCAACCCTGATAAAAAGTATACAGTGTAAGTAAATATTTATTATGTATTTACTTGCGTAAATTCTAGAAAATAAAAATTCGAAGTAATAAGAGAGATATTAGAGGTGATTGACGAAAACGTGAATGAACCTTTCAAGAAACGTCTATGTGATGTACCGTTCTAATTTAGAATATAATTACGCTTCTGATTTTTACTTTCGCCAAGAAATCTTGATAAGAGCACAGTTGATGTAAAACTAAATAAAAAGCAGAGTTTATTGTGTATTTATTCTTATATACCATAGCTATCGGTCGCAAATTCGTACAAAGATTTCAAAATTTCTTTATATAAAGTTTAACTACTTGAAGTGTACTTGATCTATATTCAATATCCTTCATTATATTTGGAAAATATGCTGATCCCAACGCTATGTGCATAAATTCTCAATTACGTTAATGTGATATCATATTATGTAAATATTCGCTAATATAATATTTTTAATCAAACATTTGTTATAGATTTCAGAGTTTACCATCCACATAATATTTAATATTGCGACATACTCTACAATAAAATTGCTTCAAATGTTTACATATGCTTGGTATGGTACGGTCATAACAAATAGCGTAAGTTTTAATGATTCAAAAAAACGATTATATGCATATGTATATAGACACTTGCACTCTCTCTCCTCTCTCTATATACATATTTTATATATATATATATATATATATATATATAGAGAGAGAGAGAGAGCATGTATATATATATATATATATATATATATATATATATATATATATGTACTATAAATGTGTGCGCGCACACATTTATATTTATATTTATATTTATATATATATTTATATTTGTAAATTCAAATATTATTTTTATATACATTTAGGATGAAGATTTTCGCAATGGGATATATTTCAGCGAGTGGCTTAATTCTAATCTGGACCATCACGTGAGAACAAATGTTCTTCTAATAATGATGCAAAAGCCGATGGTTATTAAAGCGTTTACCATCTCTGTCGATTTTGTCATGTTCACAAATGTAAGCATCTCATATTGCAATAGCTTTTGTGCCGTGAATACAAGTGAATACATTTACAACTTTCAAATCCGTCCAGCTTCTATTGTGCCATTGTTTTAAAGCTATTTTTTCTTTTCATTATTACAAAACTAGAAAGTTTAAAATTAAAAAGTAAGAAAATAGATGTAAAATTTTTAAATTGGACTCGTGCAAAAATTTATATTTTTTAAACGTAAACTTGTAATTATAAAGCTAAGTAAAAGACGGAAATAAAAAATGTTAAAACAATGATTCAAAAAATTGTAAATTTATATTTTAACTAAATAGATCTGGAGTTTATTTTCATAAAGTTTCGCCGAATTTCTGGCAATTTCTTATGTGCAAAGCTTAAGAATATTTTATTTTAATGAATGACATTTATCCTTAAATTTTCTATATATTAATGTAATGATAATCATTTTGTTTTAATTGCTAGTTTGTGAATACTACAATGTCCTACTTCTTTTTGTTGGAATCTGTGGGCGATAAGGGTGGATGAAGATACTACGTATTAATTACTTTTCTATTGGTAAACTTGTAACTTGTACACATTGTAATATTAAGGAAATATATAATTAAGGTAGTGCAATCAAGACATAAGTAATATCTTTTATTATATTAAAAATATTGTTATACGTTCACTTGCAGAGAATAATTTTGATTTCGTCTAGAATTAGGAATAAAAAATTATTAGCATGGAAATTCGTTGTATGCTTATGTATCATAAAAAATTTGCAACACATTTTCTTTAAATCTTATTAAAAAATTTTTTGATTAATTACTTAATTATCGATTATAAGTTTTAGTATTATATATATATATATATATATATATATATATATATATATACATATATACACACACACACAGCATTAATTAATTATGGATGCACACACTAATTAATCCTTTCTTTTTTATTGTTGTATTGAAGTATGACCATGCATCATTTATGATTAAAATATGATAAAAGGTTTTTTATCATATTTCAAATAAAAATTTTTTCATTATCATATTATTAATGTAATTATTAAAATAAAGTTTTAAAATTTAGCATCGATAAGAAATTGTTAACAGTAACTAAATCTGAACAATCTTGAAGGACTACTAAAAAATCGTTCACTTATAGTAAAATATTATATTTCATAATTTCATCTTTAATGAGATTATTATCACAGTTCAATTATCAAAATTTATACTGATTTAATTTACGTGAATACATTATATTAATTCGTTAAATAGAAATAAAAAATTAATCCAAATATTCATAAACAAGATAATATCATAAATATACAAATTTTAATTATGAAAAAAAGATATCAATCGTGGATGTATGCATGCGAAATCGAATATGTAATTTCTGTTCTGACAATTTCTGTCCTTGCTCATCATGTTGAACCATTAAACACTAAATCTCTTTCATTTTTACACGTATCGAATTATTATTTAATATTATGCTATCCCGATAATATATAGACTTAACTTTATCTTGAAAATAATAAGAATTGAGTATTGAACGGAAAATCGAATACACTAACTTTCTTGTCCCGACGGTTGCTTATCATTGAAATATTGCAAGTATTGAACTTCTTTCCTTGCATGTGTTCAACTGCATTGTGTGCAACTGCCCCGATGCTATCAACAATGTATAAAGGTACTTTACTTTTCATCAAAAGGAATTGTGAATGATATTTGAATGAGATTCATGTAGGATTCCTTTTTCTCCTTTCAAATAAATATATTGTCATGTATGAAAAGTCATTGCTAGTCCTAATATGACTTTCGTCGCAATTCACAGATACATCTTGCCATTCCCTTTGAAATGTAATTTTTCTTATATACTCATAGTTCGTCTATTATTTCAGTATATTCGAACGTTAGCCTGAAGACCAAAACATCAACGTATGATACGTTAAACTGGAATTAATCATTAATATTTCAGGGCTTCCATAAGTAAAACATATTACATGAACGGTAATGTACGAAGAAATTATGCGCGCTACAACTTCAAACTTCAAAGTAATACCAATATAAATCGCAATCGTTTTATAAAATTTTCAATGTCCGAGATGAAAGATAGATCTTCTTTTTCCATCATTGTTTCTAATCTTGTCGTAGTGAAAGCATCGGAAATATAAACAGTTGTACGTAAAAATATCCAACCAGATTTCTAATACTAAAATCGTCTGATAGCAATCGTCTTTTCAACTTTGGTTAAGTAATAAGATTTACAAAAGATTTGCAAAAGTATTGACAAGAAAATTCCGATATAAAGTAAGCACTTTTTCAACATTCTTATAAAGTATGATAATTTTTGTAAGTTTATACATTATTTATATATATTTATATATATTTAGTATACATTATTTATATATATTTAATTTTTCTAAAGATTATTGAAACATATTTATGATATTGTGATATTTTGATTTACTATTAACGATACTTATTTTGTTCATTTCTCGATCTACCTTTTCTTTTTATTTATTTTATACAAGCTGTCTATCTTTTTTGTTTTATTTAAAACATATTACTCTGCATTCGCATATATGTAAGTATATTCAAAATATCATTATACTTTACAAATTTTAAATATGAGACTGAAATTAATTTGTTTCCATTGTTATAATTAATGTTTTAAATGTTAATATCGCGTTAAATCAATCATTGTTTAAAATATGATGATGAATATCAATAAAAATGTTTGTTTATTGTTATTATCATCATTAAGAAGAAGAAATTCAGAAGAAATTCAGAATTTGAAAAAAATTAAAACTTTGCTCGAAATAAAATGGAACTAAAAATATTTAAATATCTCTAAAAGATTTTGATTTCTCAGATCGGAAATTTTTCATTCAACATTTCATAAAATCGATGCTGAAATCAACATGACTGATAAACGGTTGCAAGCGTATCACAAGTATCAGCGCTTTCTTCGAGGGCTGCTCATAACTTGTGGCTGTTGGCATGCTCCCACGAAATCTGGCAAATCAACATATTACTGGTCCGTTTGCATACTTTTGTCGTTGTTTGCGTTTTCGTCGCTGAGTTTACGTATCAGTTATATGTATAGACATCATTTGTCATATATGATGAAAAACATAGGCATAATGCTGACTACATTAGGCATTTTTCTTAAGGTACAAACCTGGATTTGAACACGTAGATCAGAAAAGCAATTTATATATATATATATATATATATATATATATATATATATATACACACACACACACACACATATCTATCTACATATATATGCGACATATATATATATATATATATATATATATATATATATATATATATAATCATATATTAATATATTCAATTGATAATCTTTGAATTATAAAAAGTTAACAAGATTTGATTTTTTTTAGCTAATTTTAAAATTTAATTTCACTTAATTCTATTTTATATAATCTGTTACGTTTTATTATACATAGATTCAACTTGATTTCTAATCGAATTAAAGATTATTTAAAAATAACATATTAAACGCTTTTAAAAAATAAATTGATTATATTTAATACATGTCAGAGAATTAATTAATTCTTTAAGGTTCGGTTCTCTGCACACACACACACACACACACACACACACACACACACACACACACACACACACACACACACACACACAAACCCATGTCGCGTCGCAAGAGAACCGAGCCTTAAAGAACTGTTACTTGATTGTAATATGCTACCTTTTGCAAAAAGGAAGTATTTAAACAATTTCTCAAAAAAAAAAAAGGAATAATAATTTGGATTATAAATATTATAATAAATTCGAATTTAAATTCACAGAACATAGAATCACAGTCTAAGTTATTTGTTTTGCAAAGAATGAAAGTATGCATCTTTGAGTTTCTTCAAGGTCTCATGCTTCTTAATCAATCGTCGTTCTCTGATTAATTATCACCGTACGCTGAGTAGTCTCTTCGAGGAAGAACTTACGCAGAACGAAAAAGTCCGAACAGTGATGCTCTCGCCATTGCGCACGATATCCACTCTCGCGTATACATATTCCGGCTGTACAATTACCTTAAGTATGACGTATCTTATGCCAACGTTCATCGTCATTATCCGCGGTATTTTCCACTTACACTTACCTACAAACTACAGTCTACCGTACAGCAGAGGATACGGATACCTTTGGACCGTTCCCACTGGCTTCCTACGTCATTTTCATTTGCTTTTCGAGATATGCATAATAATGATGCAATGTATTACCACTACCGGCGTTGACAGTGTTTTCGGATTTTACATCTACCTGCTATCCTCGACAATGCGTGCCATGACCTTCAGACTCACGAATCCACTACCTAACGACAAGTTCTCCGACGTGCTGAGGGTGTGCGTGGCGAAGCACCTCAAGCTAATACAATGCCGCGACACACTGAAGCGGGTTTATAGTCTGATAATCCTCTGGCACATCGTCACCAACGCTGTACTCCTTTGCGCACTGATATTCGAGGCAATGCAAGTATGTCGATATGAAAGTTAATTTCCAATTCTGTCATGTCTGTATTACAATAGTCTGTATTACAATAGTCTCCCTTTGGGACCTAATCCCTATGCCGAATAATTGAACCAGCCAATTAGTTCGAACATCGAACAACGAAACATAGATTCCATTTATAGTGTTGTACATCATATAAATTTTATATATATATATATATATATATATTGTAAATAATTATTTATTACGCATTTACTTGCATAAATTCTAGAAAAATTCGAAATTTCATTGTATAAATGTATTCGTCACTGATAATATTATTAATTTTCAAATATTTGTCATAGCTTTCACATATTACTATTGACAGAGTATTCAATTTTGTGTCATATTCTATGATAAAATTGCTTCAAACATTTACATATGCCTGGTATGGTACTGTCATCACAAATGCTGTGAGTTTTAATGATTTAATATTTTAAAGAATTATTATGCACACACACACACACACACACACACACACACACACACACACACACACACACACACACACACACACACAAATATGTATTTATATAATAAATGTACGATAAGTGTGTGTATATTATGTACTTATACACACTTATATATAAATTCAACAACAATTATTTCTTGGGTATATTTTTAGGATGAAGATTTTCGCAAAGGAGTATACTTTAGTGAGTGGCCTAATTCTAGTCTCAATCATCATGTGAGAACAAACATTCTTTTGATAATGATGCAAAAACCGATGACTATTAAAGTATTTTCCGCTTCGGTCGACGTTGTCATGTTCACCAACGTAAGTATTTATGTTGCTGTAATTCTTAAACTAAGAATGTAAGCTTACGTTTCCAAATCCTTCCAATTTCTGTTATGTCATTCTTTTAAATCTATATTTTTCCATTTATACGAAAGAAGATTTAAAATTTAAAAAAGTAACGAAAAGTAACGAAATATAGTGAACTCTTAAATTGGACTCGTACAATGAAGTTAATATTTCCTTAAATTATGTATAATATAAACTTGGATTTATATAATTTAGTATAAAGAAAAAAGTAAAGAATGTTAGAAATGATTCAAAAAATTGGAAATTTATATTTTAACAAAATCAATCAGAAATTTATCCTTAATAAACTTTTATCGAGTGTTTAACAATTTTGTTTTACGTACCAAACTTGACATTCCACATTGATAAATAACATTTATTACTATTTTTTGTATATTGATCTATTTTTAATCATTTTGTCTTAATTATAGTATTATTAATTATAGTATAATTAATTATAGTATAATATTTTGTCTAATTGTTTTAATAGTTTGTAAATACTACAATGTCGTACTTCTTTTTGTTGCAATCTCTGGGCGATAAGGGTGGATGAAGATACCATGCATTAATTAGTTTTCTATTGTAAACTTGTAATATTATTGTAATATATTAAGAAAATACAATTAAATAAGATGCAAACAAGATATTTTTAATTATATTAAAAATATTGTTATAGATTCAATTGCACAGACTATTAATTTAATTTCGTTTAGAATTAAAAGTAAAATTAAAAGTAAAAAGTTATTAACGTTGAATCTTTTTTTATATATTTTTATGTATAAAGTTTGCAATTATCTTCTTACAAAGCTTATTAAAAAGTTTCTTATAAATTAAGTATTTATTATAAATTTAAGTGTTATATACGCATAGCATTAACATAAACTAATTAATTCTTTCTTCTTCACTAATGTATTAAACTGTGAAAATATATGATTTATAATGAAATATGATAATAAATATTTTTTTTAATACTATGTCGTATTATTATTAATGCAATTATTATAATAAAATAAAGTTTCATACCTCACCATTAACAAGAAATTCTTATTAGAAAATAATCCTGTACATATTTATAGGATTTGTCAAAAAACCATCCATTCACAACAGAATATCAATTTTGTTTTTAATGACATAGGTAATTACAATGTCAGATTACTATTAATATTTTTACCGATTTAGGTTATAAGAATATATATCAATTCAGTATCAATCAAATAAAATTTAAATAGAATGTAAAATTGATCCGAACATTCGTAAACGAGACATATCATATGAGCAAGTTTTAATTATTATTAGATCGGGAAACGAAATGCGTAATCTTCTCTTGACTTGACAACTGCTAATATCAATCTATCTCAAGCACTGAATCTCTTTCCTTTCTTGGAAATATACGTGATTCAGCTACTTTGACGCTGTAATCGATATTGCGTAGAGTTAATTTTATCTTGAAAATGTTAAACATGATTTGAAGATAGAGCGGAAAATCGAATACGCAACTCTTTCATATCCTGACGACTGTTTAGCATGCTAAATTATCAAATCATTCCAATTACTGAATCTTTTTCTTTTCTTGTACGTATCTAACTGCGCTACTATGACAGTGCAATTAATAATGTGGTAGAGACAATTTTCTCTCAAAAATGTGAAACATTGTGGGTTGCACGAGAAATTGAATACGCAACCTCTCTTTTTCTTAATGATTTTTGTCACGCTAAACTTTCAAACTATCTCAAGCAATAAGCTATTTACTTTGATGTATGTATCTAACTGCACTAAAATCGATATCGAATAAAGTTCATTTTTCTTTCCCTTTAAAAAAAAAAAAAGCATTGTACTTAAACGTACCTAGATTCATACAGAGTTCTTTTTTCCTTTAAATGGATACATCGTCATATGTGAAAAAAATTTGCTAATCCTAACATGACGTAACTCACAGATTCGTAGATTTGCCTTGCCATTCTCTTTGAAATGCAATTTTTCTTATATGCTCAAAGGCCGTCTCTATACAGAACACTCGAATGATAGCCCGTTTGTACCGAAACACCGGCGAATAGCACGTTAAAACTGTAATTAGTGATTAAGAATTCAGGATTTCCATAGACGAACCGTGTTGCGTGAACGACAGCACTTGAAAGATATTACGTGTAATATATCTTCAAAAAAAAAAAAAAAAAAAACACAGATCGCTATCATTTTACGAAGTTTTAGATTTCAGAGACAGAAGTTAAACTTGCTTTTTCCGTCACTACCTATAATCCCGTCGTATTGAAAGCATCGGAAATGTAGACAGCTATATGTAGCAATATCCAGTGAGATATCTGAGTACAAAGCTTAAAAGAAAAGTTTTCTTTTAAACATTTGGATAAACAGTAAGATTTCGAATAGAATTTATAAAAATTATGACAAGTCGTGTTCTGCTATAGTGTAAGCATTTTCCTAGAATTCTTATATAAATTGTAATAATCTTTAAAAATTCATTAAAGATTATCTTCTATTTATTCATTTTTTTAAAGATTACTAAAGACTATACTAAATACTATTGAATACTATTTTATACATGTATACATAAAACAGAAACCGTCACTGTATTATTACTTTGCGAATTTTAAGTATAAGATCGGAAAATTCATTTGTTTAATTGCTATAATAACAGTTTTAAATGTTAATATTATCGATTCAGTACAATATGATATTATTACAAATATTAATATAAAATTATTTGTTTATTATTATTGTCATTAAAGTTGCAGGAAAACACAAACAATAAAAGAATTAAAATTTTGCTCGAATTAAACATCAACTAAAATTATATAAATATTTTAATATTTTAAGGAATTAAAATTTCTCAGTTTGAAAACTTTTCATTCAATATTTCGTAAACTTAATCGATGTTGGAATCAACATGACTGATAAACAATTACAAAGGTATCGTAGATACCAGAGTTTTCTTCGGAGGATGCTCGTAATTTGTGGCTGTTGGCACACTTCCACGAAATCTGGCAAAACCACACAGTACTATTCTTTTATCGTACTTATATTGTTGGTTATGTTTATCACGGTCAAGCTTCATATTCTGTATCAGTTTAGACATAATTTGGTACATCTGATGAAAAACCTAAGCCTATTGATGATTTCACTTGGCAGTATTCTCAAGGTATAAATGTAGATTTGAATACAATGTAAATTAGAAAAAATACTTTTATATATATATATATATATATATATATATATATATATATTACTATAATAGAAGTATTAATATATCATACTTATATGTGACATATTAATATATCAATATCTTCTCTTAATGATTTTCGATAAGACAAAAAGATTATAAAATTTAATGCTTCTTAGCTATTTTAAAAATTAATTCTTCTTTCTATGAACTATGTGTGTATATTATATAAAGAAATAATTAAATTTGCAAATTATTTAAAGATACTGCACATATTATGTAAACACTCTTTAAAAAAGTAAATTGATTGTATTTAATGTAACAGCATTCCATTTAATTGTTTAAAGATATGTATTTATATATATATATATATATTCCATCTTTTGTGAGAAAGAAGAATTTTTAGCAATCTTTTTTCTAAAACAAAAATAATAATTCATACAATGAATATTATTACAAATTTAAAATCACAGAACTAAATATAAAAACACATTGTGCAAATTATTCCTCTTGCGCAAAGAACAAATGCATGAATTTTTTGTTCCCTTCAAGGTCTCCTGCTTCTTAATCAATCGTCGTTTTCTGATCGCTTATCACCGTACACTGAGTAATCTCTTTGAGAAAGAACTTTCGCAGAGTGAAAAAGTCCGAACAGTAATGCTTTCGCCCTTACGCACAATAGCTACTCTCGCATATGCATATTCTGCCATCGTAATTACCTTAAGTATGACGTATTTCCTGCCAACGTACATCATTATCATCCGCGGTATGATCCATTTACATATACCTTCGAACTATACTCTACCGTATACCAGAGGACACGGATACGGATACTTTTGGACTGTTCCCCCTGGCATCCTTCGTCATTTACACATGTTCTTCGAATCGTACCTGACAGTGATCAACTCTACTACCTGTACCGGCGTTGACAGCGTCTTCGGGTTCTACATCTACTTGCTGACCTCGACGATGCGTGCCATGACTTTCAAACTCGCAAATCCATCACCCAATGACAAGTTCTTCGACGTGCTGAAGATAAACGTGGCAAAGCACAAGAAGTTAATGCAATGTCGAGACATACTGACGCGGGTTTACAGTCCGATCATTCTCTGGCATATCATCACCAATGCTGTATTCCTTTGCTCATTGATATTCGACGCCGTGAAAGTATGCAAAAAATGACTTTTAATATTGACCTACGTATTCGATAACGTATTCGATGTAAAAAAATGGCTTTTAATATTGACGACCTACGTCGATCGCATTTGGAATCAAACATTATGAATAAATATATTTCTGGTTGATACAATGAGATGTACCAGCCGTATATCTCATTGTACCATGTATAGTATTATAAATTATAAAAAAAAATGTATTTGTTGTATATAAACAGCAATATTATGCATTTATTTGCGCAAATTTTAGCAAAAATAAAAATTGAAAGGGTGAGAGCAGAGCAACATAAATGTGACCAATCCTTCTGAAAAGCTGTTATTTTTAAAATGTGTTTTCAATTTACGCTACAATTACGATTCGGATCTTCATTTTCGCCAAAATGATCTCGATGAAAATACTAATTAAAGTGAAATCAAATTGGAGGGAATTTGCTATATTTATTTTGCTATGTATTGATTTCAGTCGCGAGACGTATGTCGCGTTCATACAAAAATTGCAAGGTTTCCTTGTAGAAATTGATATACTTAAAATATGTTCTCTAATACTTCTCTATCTGTCAAATAATATCCTTCACATACAAGTTTTTAATTACGTTTGCATGATACTGCATAATATGTATGTATTAATTTAATGATTAATTACCAAACATTTACAACAGCTTTCAAATCGTAGCTTCGACAAGATAGTGAATTTTGTAACATTTTCTATGATAAAATTGCTCCAAATGTTTATATATACCTGGTACTATTATCACAACTACCGTGAGTTTTAGTGACTCAATATTTAATTTTATATATATATATATATATATATATATATATATATATATATATACTCAAAAGTAATCATTTCTCTTACATATATACGTTTAGGATGAAGATTTTCGCAACGGAATATATTTCAGTGAGTGGCCTAATTCTAATCTCAATCGTCACGTGAGAACAAATATTCTTCTAATGATGATGCAAAAGCCGATGATTATTAAAGTATTTACTACTACTGTTGACGTTGTCTTGTTCACCAATGTAAGTATTTAAGTTGCATATGGACAAGAACGGAAGTTTGATTTCAAAATATTTCCAGCTGCTATTGTCATTGCTTTAAAATTTATATATTTTTTTTTAATCCTACACAAATAGAAGATTTACAATTTGAAAAAATAAAGAAATGAAAAAAAATACAAGAAATTGGATGCCAACAAGAAGGTTAATGTTGCTTTAAACGGAAATAAAACTATATATAGAATTCACGACATAAGAAAAGAAGAAAAAAATATTAGAATAGTAATTCGAAAAAATGTAAATTTATATTTTAACTTCAACTTTAACCTTCATCTCTTAACCTTAACTTAAGAGAAATTAAGAGTTTATTTTTATAAAGCTTCTTTACATTTCTGACAATTCTATTATACGTATGAAACTTAAAAAATTTTCTGCATGATTAATTATTTTTATTAATTATTTCTTATGTTGATTTAATTCTAACAGTTTTGTTTTAATTGCAAGTTCGTGAATACTACAATGTCCTACTTCTTCTTGTTGCAATCTTTTGACTAAAGATGGATGAAGACGGATACTTCACATAAATTATTTTCTGTATAGTAGTAAATATGTAATGTTATTGTAATATAAAAAGATGAGAAAAGTGCATTCAAGGTATTAGTAATATTCTTTACTAGATTAGAAATATTGTTACGGATTCACTTGCACAGAATAGATTTCATTTTACCCAAAATTAAAAATAGAAGATTATTAACATAAAATTTCTCTTCATCTTTAAATATAAAACCATTTCAATTATTTTTTTTTTAAATTTACTATAAAGATTCCTCATTAATTAAGAACTAGTTATAAATTTATATGTTTAATTATGATTACACACATGCGCACGCAAATTGAATGAATGCATGCACTCTTTCTTTTTCACTAATATATTGGACTACCACAGTAACCACTCAAATTTCATGATTCAAATGATAAAAAATCTTTTTTATTATACTATTATTATGTATATTATTAGATTTGCCAATAATTTCGTGTGGTTTTTTTTAATCTGTGAAAGACGATTTTTTTTATAAAAGATAATAATTTTAGAATAGATAAAATATATTAGCCTTTGTGATCCACTATCTTTTGTCATCTTTCGGGCAACTTCATAACTCCTCGTTCAAAGAACTTCGTGTCTTTCTCGACGAAAAATGTTCTCTAATGACTTCCTCGAAAACAAAGCGCTGTCCATACAAGGAGTTCTGAAGAGAAAGAAACAGATGGTAAAACCGAAAAAGCAAGAGAAATGTGGAGGATGCGGCAAAACATGCTAACCGAACGCCAATAATTGTTGGTTGTTTGTAGAGATGCGTGCAGCCTGTCATTGTCGCGATGGAAGAAGAAAACCTTTGAAACTCATCAATTCTAAAAACTTCTCCCGGATCGCTGTATTCAATTTGTCCAGCTGACCACGATACACTCGAACTAATTGTTACGTTCTTCAGAAGAGACTTATAGAATACAACATTGAGAACATGATCTTGTTTGGATGAAGTCTTCCCTTTGAAATGTTTCGCGACGGTTTGCCATGCTCTCACGATCTTTTCCGATGTATTTTAGACAATCCATTTTTCGACACTAGTCATTCTCGCTTCAGAAATGGATTGTTTTCTACAACGATACAAGTCATGTGCTTTTTAAAATATGTATTTCCAATTTCAAAATAGAAATTAAATTTTTTTTTCATCCTTAGCTATAGTCGCATTGATGGCATTGGATATATAGATAGTTTATAGCGATATCTAGTCAAATTTCTGAATACAACACTTCTGTTAGTAAAGATCTCTCTTGGATAAACCGTAATATTTCGAATAGAATTTGTAAAAGTTGTGACAACAAAATTCTAATATAACGTAAGCGTTTGCTTTGCTCGCAAATTTCCAATTGCGCTGTACTGTCCTATACTACATGCGACAATGTATTCAGTTTACTTTATTTTTCAATAAAAGGAATCGTAAATGTAGCTAGAATCATGTACGATTCCTTTTTCTTTCCTTTAAACAGATACAAATTCAAATAAATACAGATAGACACAGATACAAATAGATAAAAAGATATTACTAATCTTGACGCGACTCGCGACGCAATTCAATGTGTGATCACAGCATCAGAAATTAATGCTATGCCGCGACATGCTGGAGCGCATTTACGCACCGATCATTCTCTGGCCATATTATCGCCAGTACCATAACTCTTTATTCATGAATATATGATTCAATATGTTAATTAAATAAAAATTTAATTTCATATATATTTCGTGTGTAAATTTCATATTTTGTAAATTTCATATTTTTTGTATATGTATATATTTAATTTTTCTGTTAAACGCGAGATGATAATTAATATATGATCATTAATATTGCATCTTATGCGAAAATATATTGCAAAATAAGATTCCTTTGTATTTAAAAAAAAGTTCGCAAATACCAGATGGAATTTCTAGACTTTTTTGTATGATCTTATTGGAAATATATTTTCTTATCATTTCCAAAATATGTATAAAAATGATCGCTGTGCAGGATTGATCAGGTTGATCAATGCAGGAATTAATATGACTGATAAACAGTTACAAGCGTTCCGTACCTATCAGCGTTTCATTCAGAAATCGCTTACCATCTGTGGCTGTTGGCACATTTCGAAATCCGGCAAACCTACGTATTATTGGATACGCTTGCGTGCTTTCAGTGCTAGTTGCAATTCTGCTGATACTCTTTCATGTCAATTATATCTATAGATATATATAGCATTTATGATGAAGAATATAGGCCTAACAATAGCTGTACTTAACGGTACTTTTAAGATAGAAATCTGAATTTGATCAGACAAATTAGCAAAACAATTTACATTTACAAGATATGAAATATGTTAATACATACTAAAAATTTCTAAATATATATTATTATTATTATTATTACGACAATTGAAAACAATTAGGGAAAATGAGAATCCGCGCGGTGTAAAAAGTGTGTAAATATAATTTTAGCAATTTATCAATATAAAAATTATACGAATATTTCGGCTCCAGTTCGAACTGTCTTCAGTGATAATGCGAAAAGATTTCTTGATTCCAATATGGATTCTTAATTGCCCTAATTTTCTTTAACTATATTTATATGGAGAAGCATCATAGTTTTAATTATTATTACGAATCTATTAAAACACAAACAACACATGACAAAATAACATATTGTACATGCCAGTTTTGCTTCCAGTCTCACGTAAAGAAATAAGTAAGTATGTATCTCTAATTTTCTTGCAGGTTATAAGTTTCCTGACCAATCATTGCTCCTTGGTCCATCATCATCACATTATGCATGATCTTTTCGAAGAAGAGCTTATGCAAAATAAGACAATCTAAGACGATGCTCTCGCCGCTACGTACAATACGTATCTTAAGCAGGTATGTCGTAGGCCTAGGTATGTGTAAGACATAGACTGTAAATATGTAGAATATTTTAATTGTCTTTATCTCTTGAAGAAAAAAAACGCATTTTCAAAAAAAATCTTTTCAAACGAAAGTTGCGTGATCTGAAGGAATACAAATAATGGTAAAGTTAATTTTCAAAAAAGTATACTCTTAGATTGCCACCGATCACGCGTGTAATGTTGCCTCACAATAGCTTTTAGCTTTAATCTTTCGTAATACAGCTAAAAAAGTGAAATGTCAAAATAAAAAAATGCATTTATATGAACAATACCCACATAGTATGCAAGAATAGAGCAGTGTATTTGCAACAATATTGCAACAATATTGCAACAATGCTAGATTATAACTGCATGATCTATGATATATACATAATTTCTGATCAAAATTTCAAGATGTTAATTCTTTTTATTAAAAAATGTCAAATATCATCTTTTTGCATATTAACTCTCAATTATTTTAGGAACAAAACGTGCTGGTAAAATTTGGCTTGCAGCAAACGTTTTCAACACTAAAAATTTAAGAAGAAATATCTTGTTCTGTTAAAAATAACTTTTGGCTGTAGATTATAATTATTATTAGTTGAATTAGTCAATTACTGAAAGATAGTTTTCCTCTAACCGATTGTGTTCCCAAATCAATCGAAATAAAGCGTCCGAACTTTTTGCCAGTTTAATTAGACCATGTTCCGATGTAGTCTAGTGTAAATATATAGTATATGTGATGTGAATTATAGATTTTGAATATCAACGATATATCGGAACACGGTCTTAATAGTATTTAGAAAGAAATATAACTTGCATAGGCCATATTGAAATAAATATTGTACGATAAAAATGTATGTATTGTTAAAATTGACAATTAAAAAGTGACAATAGGCTTGTGCTTTTTAGCTGAATTTCTTGTTCCATTGATCTTTTTCCTTCTTTTCTCCATCATGATCAAGAAAAGAAGAAAGATACAAAAAATTCAGCTAAAAAGAATAAGACTATGTTATAAGACATTTGCTATTTCTCTATTCAGAATTGGATTCGGACTTGGAACCAATGAACACAGTGAGGCGGACACAAAGATAAAAAAATATCAACATGTAATCCACTTAACCTTACTGGTTAGACTAATATTTTATTTATCGTCAAATTTTTGAATTGACTAACTATAAAAATAAAGATTACAATCTCGGGAATTTTCTGTACAAACAATACCTGTTATCTCGTGCAAAAAGTAAACACCAATCACGTACGACGCTGTGCTCCGCGGCCGCGAGTCTCTCAGTGATCACTTTCCGAACGCAGTCACTCTTGATAGGTTAAGTGACGGCACGTAGGCTCGTGAGCACTTGTTAAGAACTCGCGGCAGTATTGAAACATCCGTGTAACGTGTCGCGGAGTAAAGGTCGCTCGTCAGGCGCGCATCGGTCGGCCTTCCATTGGCAAATTCGCGAAGAGCGGCAATCTCGTTGTTCGGTGGGCTCGGCAAACACCCCCTCGCCCCTCGCCGCGTTAGCCGGCCGGAACCATCTTGCGCGACATCCGATTTTCCCGCGTGCTGGCGAAGCGCTCCCGCGGAGGAGAACCGTCCGTCCCGCGGAGATAGCAGCGAATGCAAATGGCTGTCACGGCCGTGCGTGAGTGCCCGCCAGCCGTTCCCGCGTGTCCCACGCGCGAGTGTGCCGAGAAATCGACGCGCGCGATCGATATGTGATGACCGGCGTCGGTCGTGTCGGACATCAAGCTGGTGGTGCTTGCGCGTGGCAACGTGAACAAACGCGTCGCGTTCAGCGTTAACGTATTTTTATAACGTGCGCGTGCACGCGGGAAGTCCGCTCGTGACGGGTGTGCAAGCGGGAGAGAGCGAGAAGGAGATACACACGCGCGCGTGCACGTGTGTGTGCGACCCTCCGCGGCGGCAGCTGCGGCGACGGCGGCAGCGGCGAACGACTCCCGTCCGGTAGCTGCGTCGTGAACTCGGGGCGATATCGCGCGCGCCAAGATCCGAGAGGGCTCCACGCCAGATGGTCATCGCGCTCGTCTCGCCAGCGAACCGCCCGTGGAGCGTTATACGAGCAGGTAAACAATTATCAGATGCGTTATCTTCCGCCTGTCTTTGAAAATACTCCTCTCGACCGATTCGACAATGATCACGCTTATGAAATCATTCTGTGATATCTCGGACCACGTTTCTACTTTTGTGTATCTATATACATAAACGACCGAACGATTGTTACGATATTAATTCTTACGCTCGATCTTTCTTTAGAGACGTAACTGGTGAGTTCATCTTATTTCACATATATTCATTACATTCTGGCTCATAGCACAGTGTTTACTTGCGATCTATCTCATTAATACAACCAATATGGAATGAAATTCATATTCATGTTCCATGTTTCATTGTAGGTGCATCTGCTTAACAAGAAGAGGAAATTTTGATCGGTGATAAAGATGCCAGCAGTTAGCGTCTGTGATCCTATCGCAGCCAGGCTTCACTGTGCTTTGAACAGCAGTCCATCTAAAACCACGGACGATCTGTCGATTGAGCTAGTGAGCAATGCCTCGCGAATCATGCAAACGGAAATCCGTTACGAAGAATTGAAGGATTTCCAGACGACGAATCAGGTGCAGGCTAATTGCAACATTTTTCTTAATATATCTTCTTCAGAGAATTTAGAGGAGGGTAAGGTGAAGGATGGTGGGAATTATAAAAAGAAGAACGATACGAATAAAGGGCTGGTTCTGCCAGAACCAGCAATCACCCTGTATTCCCCCAAGAAGGTTCATCTCGGGTGGAAAGGTACATTTCCAGTTGGAGCTGGCATGTACAACGTCGGAAATACTTGTTACCTGAACAGTACGCTTCAGGCGTTGTTTCATGTTCCGGCTCTTGTCAATTGGATGCTGTCCGACCCACATCACAATTCCAAATGTGAACAAAATAGTAAGTCTATATATTATTCTATAATGTGCTTAATTTGTGGCATGTGTGTCTGCATATATAGCATAAAATTATAATGGTTTGGTTTTGTATGATGTTTTGATAATAGGATAATTTTAGATGGCGGTGGAGAATGCCTTACGTGTGCGGTGGCCAAGACTTTACAGTTTAGTCATCAGAAATCCGGTGGTGCGATCAAGCCATTTTACATATATAATAAATTAAAGCGTACGTATGAATATTCTGATATATTTATCACACGCGTAGATAAATAAATATTTCAATTAGAAATATTCTTTGCAGTCATTTGCCGAACTATGGTGCCTGGACAACAAGAAGATGCTCACGAATTTTTACGCTATTTATTGGAGGGAATGGAACGCGCGTATTTGACTAGGCATAAAGCGACTAAGTTGGATAGCTACTCTAAGGAAACGACACCTATTAATCAAATATTTGGTGGCTATATACGTACTGAAGTAAAGTGCCTGCAATGTCAACATGTATCTACCACGTTTCAACACTTTCAGGTAGGCGAGAGAATAAAGTGATTATTATTGCATATAATTGTGAAACGATCGATTTTCATGTGATATTTATAAACATTCTAACAGGACTTGCTTTTGGATATACGCAAGGCGAATACTCTGGATGAGGCGTTAAATAGTTACTTCAGTAGGGAACAGTTGGATAATAATGATTACAAATGCGAAGCCTGCAAGAGGAGAGTTCCTGCCACCAAACAGTTCACTCTGGAACGTCCCCCAAAAGTGTTGTGTATACAGTTGAAACGGTTTAGCTTTTTAGGAGGAAAAATATCTAGACACATCGGTTTTAAACAGACTGTAGATATGGGTCAGTACTTGTGGAGAGAACCGGGCGAATCTCCCAAGCAGCTCACTTATAAACTCATGTCGATGGTGACGCACATGGGTCCCTCTGTGAATTGCGGCCACTATACGGCGGTTGCGCAAGTGTCGAGCGGTCAATATTATTCCTTCGATGATTCTTGCGTGCGTCCGATAAGCCTTAATAATGTGTTAAGTACAAACGCGTACATCATGATATTTGAAATGGAAAACTATAGCCAGAATCAACAGATCACGAAAGTGAACGGCACGACATCCGCGAAGATTGTATCGACTTCGCTATCCAATTCTACAAATAAGTCCATCGTCGCATCCAAAGCCTCGACGTCCGCTGGATGTTCTGTGAACGGATCGTCCAGTGGATTGTCAAATGACTTTAATTCGAGTAAATCGACGTTAATTGGCCCACAGTTACCGCCGCAAAGAAGTATAGAATTAAATCTTCCTGTACAAAAATCCAATGACATTGTTAGCACGCACTCGTCACAGAAAATGCAAGATAAGTCACAGCCGAGATTAGTCGTGCATATTAAAAATGGGAAGATCTTGAATGGAAATAGTCTAGTACCCTATGATGGATCCAGTGAAGAAGAGGATAACTGTACCTCTGGGACAGTGACCTCGAAAAATCAAATGTCGAATACCACGCCGCGAATCAACATCACCAACGGTGTATCGAAAAGTCTTGTTGCGAAGGACGTTATAAAAACGACTTTCAATTCCAAGGAGACGCAGAAAGCTAATTCTAAGAGCAACTCTAACGGTGTATCGACAATGACGATGCAAGTTGTAGACTGTACAAAAACGCAAAATGGCTCCAATAGTAATGGCCGGATAAGTGTATTGAAGCATCAGAACGGAAAGACGGAAATGAATGGACAATCGGAGCAACGCGATAAAGATACATGGCGTCAGACTGTCCGAATTAAGAATGGACAAGACGAGACTGTACCTACGAAGGCTGCAACTAACAATGCCAAAGGTTGGCAAGCTAGGGATGCAGCTTCTCCCAATGTCAGCGGGTCATGCAACGGATGGTCAAATAATGACAATAGGTAAAATTTTTTTACATATCTACGTAATGTGAATCTGAATAATAACAACAAGGTGAAAAAAATCTATTATGTCTGTTTTAGGGAGGACTCTAAGCCAAGTCAAAGTAGCATGACACCGAGTGCCGCAGCTGTGCGAGATTTTAATGGTACCAACCGCTCGGATTGCACTGTTTCATATTTATTGAAAATGTCGCATCGCGGATACGGCAGTTCCTCAGGTTAGTACATCAGTCATTTTTGTAGAAAATCTATAAATATTACATGAAAATTTACAATCTATTGAAAATAATTGTAAATCAAACTTAGAAATCTAACTTAGAAAGAGGTGGTGAAACTTACAATTTTCTATCTTTTTAGTAACGAATTGGAATGGCAATAGAACGCAGCTTGATCGCGACGTTGATAACGATAGACGAGATGAACGTAAACGTCATTTTAACGCGGATGACGAGGAGATGGACAAAGGTCGGTCGAAGAAGATGAAGGATCACAATCGTCGTTCATATGAGGAGAGATCTACTAATTCATTCCAAGAATACCAAAATAAGACAAACTGGAATCGATCAGTTAATGGTTATCATCGGAGACATTATTATAATACTTCCTATGCGCGACCGCGGCATGGGAACAATTATAGACCGCCACATTATAGATATCACTCATATAGATATCTATAGATATTGCTAATGCGCTCACTTTCACTGGCATTGGCAGCGTGAGCGATGGGCAAAGATGAACAGAGAGATTTTAGGAACTATATCGACAATTCAGAGAGCAGACTCGTTTTACTAGGCTGTATAATTATACGTTAATTGATTCTCATTTGTAGAATAATTTATCATTTCTCACAATATGAAAGTGAATTTGGAAATAAACTGTCGGATTTCGACAGTTGATATGTTCATTCAAGTCTCATGATTATTCATTCATTGTTCAAAAAACATTTATAAAGCATGTTCCTGATAAACACATGGCATTTTTTTGTGCCTCCGTTGCGTAAGTTTGATATATCCGCGTGTATATCGTAAAGCGCATAGGGGGATGAGTATCATCAGCTGTACCATTTTGTGTTCACAATATGGTTATTGTAGAAAATTGTAATCTTTTTCTTGTAACCTTTTCATGGAAATCTTTAGGTATAATTTGCGTATTTTCATCATTAATTTTTGAATGAGGTCGGAAAATAAAGTTGTATCTGTTGATAAGTATAAATTAAATGCAAATTAAACAAATTATTTAACACAACTTATTAGAATTTGGACAATTGAGTTTTAGAAAAAAGATGAATTAGATAATATACGTAAATGTAAACAATATTAATTATTAATCTAAATTATAACATAAATTAATAATTAATTTGGTAACGTTTAATAAATAAAAAATTATTTGTTGTTAGATTATTCTTTATCTAAAATATCGAATATAAACCTCTCGTCTATTGTACTTTATCCCTCTTATAAATAATGATGAAATAGCATAGAAAATTTTATTGGTGATATATGCTAATGAATAATCTTTGTTGCAATATTAAAAAAAGAGAAAGAAACTAATAAAATGCTTTTGTATTACATTTATACACAATTGTGTTATATATGGATACACAAAATTTAATATGGAAGCAATTTCTTTCCTAGAAGTAAAATATTTATATTTTAGATTACATATATATGGAATATATATGTAATAATCCGTCCTCTTTTCAACAGAGGTACTCTTCCCCCTGTTAGAAATGTTAAACGAAACAACCATTATTCCGTGGTATTTCGAAGCAAAAGATGCGCAGCCAGCAATCGATACGTTTTATGGCAATACTATAATGCTATTTTCTTTTACTATAGATTACAATTAATAGCACATATTTATCAGTGAGTGCGATTTTAAATATGTTTTTAAGTGTTTCTACTGCGCGATTATCAAGATAAACTGTGTATAACTAAATAAGTAACGTATAAGTTATAACAGTTAATAATATTAATAATATCGAATATGTAATAATATGTACATTATTTACGATATGAGCCCAGGAGTGCTTATAATATTAAGAAATCACTATTAACGATTAAAATTACAAAGCCATAAGTTAATTTTTTAAGCGACATGTGAAAGAGTCAATTCTCAATTATCTCATCCCTATACAATACCTCATTACATCATTATCCGAAAAAAAAAGGAGTTAGCTGAACGTAAAGGAAATGTATATCAGTGAAATTAATACGCGATGTTATAAAGTGACTTATACACTGTATGAGCAAACCAACGCCAGATTTATTGTACATGTATAAAAGAAAAACAACAATGTCGTTTATATAAACCGTAACAATCAATAAAAAGAGAAATCAATTGAATGCATCTCTCTTCTGAAAAAAAGGACACTATCGCATCTCGATAGTATCGAGTTGGTTATGGAAATATTTGTTTAACAAATCGGTTTGACAAAGAATTTTATATATCTGAGATTATTTCTCTCTGCGAATAATTATGATGACCGACGACATTTCGAGTGATGACATTGCACGGATGCTCGAGAAAAATGTAATATATAAATCTTGGAAAAACATGTTTTTCGCTTTCAATTTTAAAAATTGTCAAAGTAAGAGGTATATATTTGATTAACATTTGCATTTTATACAGGTGAGAATTCTGAAAGCGGAGGGCCACGGTCCGGACGTCGCTCTCGAATTCCGTGATAAGCTCGAGCTATTTGGCAAATTGTTGAGCAATGTGACGGATAAACTTCAGTCCTTATTGTATTTATCTGAGAATTATGCTTTTGTAAGCAACGATTTTAATCAGTTTATGAACGGGATTGCCGATTCGTGGTGCTCCATCAATAAACAGGTAAGGCTTCTGTATTTTACATTTATGCATTTCTTGTGTAAGTATTTACAGGATTTGCCGCAACGATTGTACAGATCTGTGAAAAGTGTTCCAAGATTCAAGTTGGTAGTCGTACGCTATCAGGAATACCGTTATCAGTACTCCTTGAAAAGATAAAGAAAGAGAGATCTTTAACGTGGGAATTATTGCGCACTCATAAAAATGAATATAGTCGTGAATATCTCGCAAAGTGTCACGCTTTGCTAAATGAAATCGATGATCTAATACGTAATCTCGAGAGAAGCGATGATAAGGCACGTATTTACTACATTTTTAACATCTAACGTATCTTTGCGAGTTGAGTAAGAAAAAGGCCTGTAAAGGAAAAGAATATATACACACACCACCCACCCACCCACCCACACACACACACACACACACACACACACACACACACACACACACACATACACGCGTTTATAGAATCTCTCTTCGGACGAAATTGTATAATCAAACTTCTTTTCAATTTGTAGTTACAGCAATACATCGCTACGTTGAAGTTGAATCCATTCCTCGTTGAGCTAGAATCTCTTATAGACGCATACGCAGCCAGCGTTGAAATATCGTCGACCAACAGGTCCACGTGTTCAACACTGAACGTTTTCTCGTTCGTCACGAAACTCCTTACCGGTGAATTACTGGGCGACGAATTCGTGGACCCGAATCGTGTTCTGGCGGATAACGCGCCCAGAAAGCCAGTTTTTATCATTAAAATAAAACGCAGAATGGACCTTCCGTCGATGCCAGTTGTGGAAACGATGCGAGAGTCGCGCATAGCGCTTTAGAACGAAAGAGATTAATATAATATTATGAACAGACATACATATATAATAAATACTTTGTATTTCAGTATATAATTTGTATTTGGCAACGTGTCATAAACATCAACGCGCATTAAAACAAACAAAATATCAAGGAATGGAATTTGCTCTCCGGTGCTATACAACACGTACGGATCGCTTGTAACATGTATAATACATCATACACGTTCATTTTGGTATCCTGAAGATACGTACCGCTCGTAAACGCGCACGTCGCGCTCAATAGTCGAAGACTAGATTTAAAAGATGCCCTCGAGATCGGGGATAGAACAGGATGGTGCCAGTCTTAACGTGAGGTCTCTGTGACGTAGGAATTCCGGCGGGAGAAGCTGTTTCTTTCTCTGTAAAATAGTTAATAGAGTAACAATTCATGCGCGCTGTACGGAATGTAAGATGACGAAGGTGCATCGCGGTTGCAACTAACCGGCGGAGGTTGTGGGACGGCGTGCGTAACGTTGGTGACGACGGGCGCCCATCCTTTCATGTTCAAGCATTTATAACACGACTTGGGCTCGCCTAGACACGTCGAATGATATCCATGACCGCAGCTGAACACTACTACGTGATCGGAGCAATGCGACAATGGCTGTCTGCACACAGGGCAAGTCACGGAAATATTACCACATCCTCTACCAGCGTCCCTGAGCGACAGAAAAATCGCTGCTTACAAATAGATGTATATATATATATATATATATATATATATATATATATATATGTAAACTAATATATCTTTCATCTTTCACATTCACATCTTTCATATTCAAAAATTCTCGAAGTACCTCAAGGATTTTTCCAGAGCCTTATGAAGCTCCAAGCTCACTAATCGCGCGGTAGTTTCAACTAGGGTTTGCTCATATCGTGACTGAGTGAGGACTCCAGACAATAGTTGTCGTATATCGCCCATCGTGCCACTGGTCGCTAAAGGATTCCTCAGAATCTGCTCTAATATATTCGACAGTATTGACGTGCCACTCAGAGACTCTAAAATCAATCGCAACAATTTGCCACTTAACTTGTTCATCTTCTGCCTGTTATTTTCCGATTGCGGTCGGAACATGGCTTCTACGAGGGGCATCCAATCAACATTCCCTGCCGATCTCCGGCATATTCCAGCGAGTTGCACGGCAGCGTGCACTGTCTCATTTTCCGAGACCTTGTCTTGCCGATACATTTCCAATCGATCCTCAAACTCTTTTAGCAGAAGATCAAACGCATCCTGATAATTGCCAAGTTTCTCCAGCATCACTGCCTCCGCATCTTTGCATTTCCATCTCTGGACAATCTTCAATGCCTCGTCTAGCCTACATCCGTGTGACCCGTGCAAGTGAGCAACTACGCGCGCTGGCTCCAATTCACACATCAACGCTAGATATCTCTCTAAATGCTCAGTCGTTAATTCCAGAGAAATATCCTCCTCTTTGTACTGCGCGACTTGATACAATGCTCCTAGCAACTTGTACTCCAAGCTCGAATCATTGAGATTCCGTAGTGTATCGTCAATCTTGTTTTGCAATCGTGACGCAATAATTATGGCGAACTGATTGGCGTTGATCGTCACGAGAGTTGAAGCATGAACCGATACGATTTGGTTCAACGAAGCAGCTGGCAGATGCTCGAGCCAAGGCCACACATCGTGATGCCTGGATGGCTCCAGGATCATACATTTACATACCTCCACCCAATCCTCTCGCGCACTGTACAGCAACTCCGTGACTCTTATACTGTAATGCAGAAACATCATGATGGAATTATTCGGAACAAAGAGACTTATAATTCGTCAATTAAAAATACTTACAAGTTAGCTCTATTCGCTAAATTTAACAAAGTATTATCAGAAATATTGCACAGCTTTTTAGAATTCAACAATCCCAACACAGCATTTTCCCTTTCAGTCTTAAAATCCTTCAACAGTTCTACATGCGAGTCGATACACAATACATCTATCATTCTATTCAACGTACTAGACTCTAACGTAACCGTGTTCTCGGACACTTCGTTCGCAACGAACGTTAGAACCATGAACTGTTGTTCAATTGTGATATAATCAATACTTTTCGGAGTAAGTGGCGTACTCGGCATAACAATGCTCAACAAAATATCTATGAGTCTTTGTCGATGCCGAAGGCCCATCTCGGAAGTAAATTCTGGTTCTTGAAAAGCGATGGCTATAACATCGAGAAAGCCCTTCGCGTCGAATTGCAGTAGCGTCCTCAAATACGGATACTGTCTCTCCATGTCATTCGCTAAACTGGAATGCTGAGATAACAGGGCTCTCAATATGTCCGCCTTTGCTTTCTGCCTCATATCTTCGGGTAGCTCGTCTTTGGGAAATCCGCGACCAGCGAGACAGCAACTGGTATAAACCAGAATGGCATTGCCGAGTTTTATACAATCTCGAGAAAGGGCGGCTATTGAATCTTGTAATAAATTTTGAAGTACCGGTACCAATTGATGAATAGGCGCTGTAAAATCGCCCAAGGCTGTTGTCTGGAGGTAAATCAATGCCTCCCACAATCCTCGCTGACGACAAATTGTTGTTACCTAAGGAGAAAAATGTATATTTTGAAATCGTTAATGTTATAAAAATTATTTTTAAAACATCTATTTTACTTGATGAATATCCAAGCAATCCACGTTGAGCAGAACCACGATCGCCTCCAACGTATCTACTTTATTTTCTTGATCATAAAGAGTGACCAATTGCTGGGCGATTAATGGCGGCAGTCGCGGTTGTAGACTCCCGTCCAGCAGAGGAACTTCGAGAGCGTGCAAATAACTTGTTTTCAATCCTTCCGATTCGAAAACTATGTCCCACAACTTTCCGAACAACAGATCCAGATTTTCCAATTGAATGCAGTAATCGACGCAAGTTAATACTATCATATCGTAGTCTATATTTTCGTCGACGAGACACTGATTCAATTCGTCCATATATTGTATCAATACTTCGCAAACCTTATCACGCGCTATTTGTTTGCGACGTTGCTTAGAGCCTCGTAGACCGATAACCGCCTTGCCTTTATCTTGATAAAAAGAAAGACCCAATGCTAAAGCTTCGGGGAAGCGTTTCTAAAATATAATAAGACATTTTTACTTTCAACATTGGACATTTGCCATTCATAAACTGACCTGCATTATCAGATGCTGCAATCTTTCAGTCCACGTCCTCATACATATCACATGTAAACTCTTTGTACCTAATAATAACAGTTGTGTACCGAAGACTACAACGGTGTTGTAGCATGCCCGTTCGCCGGCCAACGCCATCGCCTGTACAGAATATATTGCCAACGTAGTGCTAAATATATTCCTTTCTATCCTCGATACTTCATTTCTCGTACCTTGGAAACATTTCCACCAGTAGATAATCCCTTAAAATGACTAGAGGCATAAGAAATACCAACGCGACTCATGTCTAACGTCTCCAAATTATCCTGCGCCCTTACGTCTAACAAATGCAATTTTTCTTGAGCATCCAATACCACAAGAGCTCTTGGGTTTAACCATCTCAGATTGCTTATCATGTACGGTAGTGTCATTCTCCGAAGAGGAGAGAGCTTTATCCGCGTACCGATTTCGGTGTACACCTTGTGTCAACAGGCAATATTCTTTAGTATCCTTAAAAGAGAACAATCAGACAAAAGATATGATTAAATGCTAATACTTGATAAAAATAGACCACGTTGTCCCTCGCGAGCGCCAATACCGGATCGATTACACGAGATCCGTCAGCCGTCTGTATGACAACCAGTTGCCAAGACAGTTGGGGCGGTGCTGTCGGGGCACCAGTTAACGGATGACTCAATACAACGCGCATTCGCGGTCTTATGCAAACTACAATCACCTACAAAATAAAATAAACGTTATACATTTAATTAATTACTGCGCTATTGAAGCTGTTATGAAAGACAACCTTCGACAATGTTGCCATTGCCACTAATGTATAATTCTTCAGTGGATGTGATGGCAAGTGATTCAATAATAGAGGCTCCAGGGTGCACACTTCTCCCTTTGAGCCACTGAACAAACATCTACTGTCGCAACCTCGTACACCCATCACTCTAGTGAAATTTAATTCGAACACCGACCCACCACTGTCGCTACACAAGGCTATTTTCGGTGAATCTGTAAACTGAAATGGCTGGTTCAAAAGCGTCGATCGGATAGATATATTCAACATTAGTACACATATGTATGTATGATTTCCCCACTTTCCGAGAGAATTCACAGCAACTTGTACCTTAACATGTAATACAGCAGTGTCGAGTGGATGTACATCAGTGAGAACCCTCAAAACTTTTCCATTACTGCTATCCAACATCAAGATATGTCCTCTGACAAAACCTGCTAACACTCTGCTGCCATCATAGTTGAAGCAAAGTGCCGAGACTGAACCCTGATGTCTCGCCTCCTGATCACACCATCGCAATGTTTGTGAGGAATCAAAACCCAATATTAAACCATGACTGGTTCCGATCACCAGCATATTCCCTCCAGCTGCAACTGCGCTAGCCAAACCAGCGTTGACTCTCTCCTGTGTAAATTATATTATTTAAAATTATTTAACAAATGATAATTATAATTAGGTTCAATTGCTATTTATATAGCGTATAACAGCTGTTCAAAGATCTATAACTTGAAGGAATATGTCTCCTGATATCTCCCAACATAATGAATGGAATAATTGCTCACATTGGCCGATACAATTTGTGATGTTATTCCTTTGAGTATGACGTGCCTTAAGATAACACCCGAGGATGATCTCTGAGTAGTCTTGGAGGATTTATTTAACGAATTCAGTGACAGGTGACTGCCAATGCTGGTTGTCTCGCTGCTACCAAGTTTCTCTCCTAACGGTATACCAATGTCATCCTCAGTTTCCGACAGTGACTCATAATCAGGCTCCATCAATATACTTTCTAAGGTGGGTAATTCTTCCACGATCGGTATGGCATATTCCATGTTATCTAACTAGAAGGAATGCGGTATGAGTATTGTTATCAGGCTCCAAAATAACCTTGGTAAGTAATAATTAAATGACAATTGTGACGAGTGCAACATGAACGAAATGAATTGAAAATATAAATGATACAGTGTGATTCAGTGAAATAACCCAGTTCGTGTCAGATTGCATTTTGTGATAAGTAAAACTAATCGCAGTATCGTCAGGCGATTGACGTTAAATAGATACCTCCTCGATATCTAAATTAATAGCCTCCGTAACGAGACATTCGTCACCGTCGGATACAAATTCATTCTCAGCCATTTTACACTTAAATTATGTTGTCGCGATCCCGGTCAGAACGGCCGATTTACAAACATGAGTATTTGACAAATTGTTTGACACTTTTGTTTTCATCCTACATGTCCTCGCAAGTGCTAGCATATAGTCTATGATGGCTCGAAATCCGTGCCACTGGAATTCCACGAAAGATTTCTATAATATATGTAACGTGAACTATAGATTTTTGCGACTTCCGATTGGCTTTAACATCCATTTCTACCAATATAGAGCAATTTTATCTCGACTTAATTTACTCTTTATTTTTTTCTAACTTTCAGAATTAATCAAGATGAAAATAAGTTAAAATTAAAATTAATCTACATAATCGATAAAAATAAACATAGAGCATGTGCCTGTCAACACGAGACGTCAAAAGAGAAACATCAAGATTCTTCGTGACTGTATTAATTTTTGCACTTAAGAGTTGGCAGCAACGAAACTAACCAAAACTGACTTAACCTTTACGGTAGAAAACTCGGCGTGGTTTGATGTGAATATTCTCAAGATCTCAAAGCTCTTTCCATTCTCTCTTCCTTTTTGTGAAAGTATGCTTTTAACTTTATCAAATTACACAGCATTTTTACAGCTAGGCATTTTGATATACCTAATTTTTAAATATTATCTTTTGTGTTTTTATCTGAGAAGTTTGGTGTGTGAAGATTTAGGTAAAGATTTAGGTATACCCGACAATCCTCTCGTCTATTACATTATGTTAACATGCCCCTGATAGTTGTATCTGGGATACCATGCAGCGGCAAAACAACGAGAAGTCTCGAGTTGAAAAAATACTTTGAGGAAAAGCTAAAAGACAGCGGACAAAATGTAGAAATAATCAGTGAAAACGACGCAATAATCCAAGCAGGTTATGATAGGAATGTATACTTTTCAGGTAAATCGAAGTTCGGCATAATTTTTTTTTTTTTGACATTTCATAATATCTTTGTATCTTTCAGATTCGAAGAAAGAGAAAGCTATCAGGGGTTCAACGATATCGGATATTCAACGAAAATTGCACCCGCAGAAACTGTTGATATTTGATGCCAGCAATTATATCAAGGGTTATCGATATGAGATCCGTTGTATGACCAAACTTTATAAGACTACTCAATGTACGCTGTTCTGTAATTTACCAATCGAGCAGGCCTGGATTTGGAACGACAAACGGCCTGAGTCTGACCGATATAATAAAGAAATCTTTGATGCACTTGTATCCAGGTAATTGTATGATGATAACAATAATGGTATAATACAAGAATTATAAGAAACCAATCTATAATTTTTGATTAATATCAAAAGTTGAACATGACAGGTATGAAGAACCAGATTCTAATTTCCAATGGGACAATCCACTTTTTACTGTTTTACCAGAGGACAATTTGATGTATGATGAAATTTACTATTGTCTGTACAAAGGAAAATTACCGAAACCAAATAAGAGTACCCAGAATGTAAGTATTGTTTTCCTGTTCTTTATAAGCTTTTGGATATATTGATGTCATACCAATGTTTATTCTTTCAGATACCGTTAGCATCTGCAGATTATTTATATAGTTTGGACAAAATAACAAAAAATGTAACAGATGTAAGTTGTGCACATTAATTTAGAAATGTATATATACTGAAATGTATATATGTATATATACTGATAATATGTTAGTGGAGCAAGTGAGAATTAAATATCAGAATTCACAGATACAATAATTACAGTTTTGTTTTCAATTCTTATTTTTTTAAAACAATTTCTTCCACTGTATAATAACTTATAAAGTTATATGGGATACTTTATCGAATAGTCTATGTAAACACTAATATTTTCTTTTTTTCTCTCAAAGGTGATATTGAAAATGCAACAACAAGGAATAAAAACTGATATAAAAATACCACATTCTAATGTGAATTTGGAACGCACGACCGATCCGGGAAAACTTGCATTGTTGCGAAGACAGTTTTTAACTTTTAGTAAAAAACAACAGAACCAAGCTGATCAAATTGCCACATTATTTGTACAGTATCTCAATAATAATATACAATGAAACTAGATGTATGTGTATATATTTTTTTGGTTTTTTTTAATTTTAACGTAACTCTATATATGTATATATATATATAGTTACATATATAGAGTTACATTAATATCTGATAACGTCACTCGTACAATTGTACAATAATGAAAATCACTGATTTGTAAATATTTATAAATCTTTGTCAAATATGCTCGCACTTTTGGTTCCTACCATGATACGACGAACAGCAAGTATAACTAGATCAGATATTGTCTGGAGTTATGGTACACTGATCAATTTAAAAAAATAAACTTCTATTATCTTTAAGATGTTACCGAAGTTCCAAAGACAATCTCGTAGTACCATTAAAAACTCATTCGTTTGAAAAATGAGTTTTAAACTCAGATTGAAACAGATAAAGATATAAAAAAAAAAATAAAAAAAATGGAAGAAAAATAATGAATCTCGTGGATACTACGCAATGATAGAACTATTTTCCACAATAGTTTGTGGAGCACATGTACATTTAAATAATAACTCTTCAACATTCAATATTTTTCTTCGTAAAAGAAAGGGGCCACAATTTGTTCAGTTCTCTTGCTCTTGTGCACTGTTAGTTTCATCGCCATTCTGATTGTGATTTGCACCATCTATATCTTCATTAGGTTTTCGACAAACAAAATACACGCTATTGTATTCGCACTGTAACATACTGTTAATGTTTTGAGCATAACGCGTTTTCACTTTTGTTTCTTCCTTCTGAAAAAAAGAGAACGATATGTTCGTGAACATTCCAGAAATATTAAATAGATGAAAAATAGAATTTTTTACCTCCAATTGAAAGCCAAAACCTAGAATAACTTCGCGGATGGCTTCGTAACTCGGCTCAATTGACTCCTCATTCGGCAAATCACTGAAATGATAGAGCAACGGTCCGAGATTTATCCAGACACCACCTGGCTTCAAGATTTTGTAAATTGTCTCAATGAATTGGACGACATTATTAGCACAGTCTATGAAGAAACATGTTGCGACGCAATCCCAATGATCACTTTCAGTATATACCTGAAAAAATTAATTTTATTAAACATTGTTAGGGTCATTTAAATTTACGTGCTTTCGTTTTACCTCTAAAAAGTCACCCGCAGTCATAGAAAACTGCGCAGTTCCTGGAAGATCACTCGGACTCACATCAGGAAAGGAAACCGCTTGCGTCTGATGCTCGGGTTTCAAGTTGTTCATATATTGATGTACCCATGGATGTACATGATACAAATTTATATCTCTACATCTGTTCCAATAAAACATGACAATTATGACAAAAGATTTTATGCAGACGACACTATCGCATCCATCATTACTTACTTATTCAATACAAAATTTGATGCAAACAGCATAAACAAGGAAAATTCATTCCCCTGGCAAGTATATCCGCGCTTCGCAATTTCGAAGGCGAGTCGACCCAAACCTGCACCAGGTACCAAAATATGTACGTCTGACGGTGTACTGAAAATTCAATTATCACTCGATATCTTTCTTGATTGCGTTGCACAAGGGAAGCTCCCGGAGTATCTTAAAGATTTTTAATTGCAATTTTTTTCAAAATTACTTTTTTTCTGTCTATTAAGACTTCCGGTAAGAAAGTGCAGTTCAAGATCTCCAAGAAATTTTCCCTTGTTTCACTTTCTTCGTTTTCTTGATATAAGTAATAACTGCTAACTGCTAACTGCTAATAATTATGGATTTTCATACCAATGTTCCGATGGAAATTGACATAATATTTCATCTATGATTGGCTGATAGCATGCCTTCCGTTCCTCGGTACCTTGCACACTCCAGTCCCGTACCAATTGTTTAATGGTGGCTTGTACCTTCTCTTGGTCAGACATCACAGGCCTCAGAGTTAACGCCTGTAATGAAATCCATCTACATTGTGCAAGACAAAAATTGTTGAATATAATTTTGACAAAATGATAAAAATGATAAAATTTTTAGATTGACAAAATTTTATTATCAAACCATATCTCTGTAGAGTAAATGTTCCTTACGCCATCAACTTGTGCAGTAGACGGGCAAACATTTTCAAATATATGAGCTACATCTTTTATTATGAGTTTTATAATCTGATCGTTGTTCTCAATGCAACGTTTAACCTCTTGCAGATGTTCTTTATACTTTCGTAAAAACTTCTGATGATGTGGTGGTAGACTGAGAAGATAAGACTCCGTTTTTCTTACCCTCTGCAAGGAGTGTGGTCTACGCAGGAAAGAAAAAGAAAGATTGAATGAGTATGGAAATTTTCCATGACAGTATTGAGACCAGCAATATTATTTACTTAATAAATATCAGAGGGATGACCTCTGAATGACAATGGTTCATGAATGGTTCTCGCGATGAATCAACATTAATGCCACGAAGTACCTATTCGGCGTCGATGTTACTTTGATAAAAAGCAATCGAGAGTCGTTAAGATCGAAGAAACGAGGATGTCGTACAGGACGGAAGTGACGGTGAGAGGTAAAGGAATTAAGCTTCGAATTGGACACTTACTTGTAATATCTGAACGCGGAAACGATCCTTTGGAAATGCTTTCGTTCCTCTTCGTCCTCATAACTGTTCTGCATTCTCCTCGGATGCGAGCTCGCGGTCGTGTCCATTGCTTCCATCTTCGCGCAGACCGACTTTGTCACAAGTGCGGGCTTCGTTTTGTAATGAATTCCTCGCTCGCTCTCTCGCGATTCACGCGTGCCGTTACTAAATCGTCTTCAGAACAAGTTTCAGTTTTGGACCGCGCCGCGTCTGCACTTTCTGCGCTTGGAATGAGAGGGACGTACGGGTCGCGTACTGGAGAGAAGAGGAGAACGAGATGCGGAAAATACAGCTGACGGGAATCCTGTGCCGGCGATCCTCCTTCACATCCCCCGCGGGTATAATGAGATAAACGTTGTCTGAGGAGAAAGAGGGACGCGGAGGGTGCAGGGCACTCGCCCGAAACGAACAGATCTCGGACGATCACGATCGATCCTCTTTGTTTTGCGAACCTCAAACTATCGTAGTTTTCCCCTATCAGCTGTTCTCGAAAACTAGGACTTTCCTCCCCACGCGCATATTCGCCACGTGACCGCGCCGAACGAGAAGAACGAGTGAGGAAGACGGAGAATGGGCGCGAGAAAGATGGAGAGCGAGCGAGAAAAACGGAGAGCGCGCGCAGCTCCGCTGTTCGTTCCGCGCGTGCGCACATTGGAGCGAGACTGCCCGATGGCCGCGGCGGACGGGGAGGATCGAGGGGGATATTTTCGAACAGAGGAACCGCACAGCCCCGATTTGACCCAATGACCTCGGAGAGACGGGAGATCGATCGAGGATCTCCGCCGCACGAAACGCTAATCGCGCCGTGGGAGTTGGCCGCGGCCCGCTCATGAAAATCACGCGTAACCGCCACGAAAAATCTAGGGACTTTCTTACGCGTCTGCTTCACGCGCCTCTCGCGACGATCGTACTTATTCGAACACGAAAAACCGAACGCAAAGGCTTTTATCGTCTCTCCTCCTCCTTCTCCGTTTCTTTTTTATTAATTAAGCTTCGTGCGATTATAGTCTTCGTCGTCTAAAGCGACGATTCGAATCAATTCGATGACGATGCTCGTGCAACGATGAATCTCGCAGGGACGAAAAATCGAGCGCCGAAAAACGCGCGCGTCGTCACAACTCTCCCTCCTCCCCTAGATATTCGCGTTCGCCATTTTTAAAAGGGGCTCGACGATCGACAGCGCGATCCGGACTACGCCATTGAGGCAGCGGCAGAGGGGATATCGACAGATCGACCGAGCGGGACGCGACGTGCGGTGGGATCGTCGTGTTCAGCAGGGTGGTCGGAGGAAACGGAGGGGACCAAAGTGCGCGGCAGCACGGCGAGGTAACGCGAGAGAGGTGGTGGGTTCGTGCGTGCGACGTTCGTTCGCTCCTCCGTCCGTTGTGATTTCAGTGATTCGTCGTCGAGGTGGTATCGCGAGCATCCCCGGAATCTCCGAGGAGATTCATGGGCGTGTGCCATCGTCCCACGGTCACCTCATAAGACATCCGATCTCGTCCCCGTCGTTCACTTCGGCTTGATCCCCTGGTGCTTGGCGCAGCGCGGCGCGGTGTTATTTCGCGCGCGACTCCCGTTCACCAATGAGGAAGAATTACGATGTAAACTAGGCGGGGGACTGGCAGAAGATATCCCCTCACGATTATCTCAAACATCTCCATCCTACCGTCCTCGTGAGTCGAGGATCGCGGTCGCCTCTGCAGGGTGAGAGAGGCGCGCGAGGACCCCCTTCGGGTGTCTCGCCTCGACGACGTCGTTGTTGTTGTGTGTCATCTACGTAGCACGAGACAAGCGCAAGGATGTCGGGCGTGCCGCAGGTGTCCAGTGGACTCAGCAAGCTAAAGAAGAAGCACTTCCGGGTGAAGCACCAGAAGGTTAAGCTATTTCGCGCGAACGAACCGCTGCTCAGCGTGTTTATGTGGGGCGTCAATCATACGGTAAGAGCCGTGCGGTCGCTCCGGCCCCTCTCCGTCCCTTTCCCCCGTTGTCGCGCACTCCCTTCCCAGTACGGCCTCAACGTGGTGTTTTGACGTTTCTTGCCGTCCGCAGCGATGACGACGACGACGACGGCGGTTACGACGGCTACGACGAGCGTGCGTCGTACGTCATCGTTGCTTTTCTATTTTCATTATGAGCACGCAACCGCGTATCCGTCGCGGACCGTTGCGTCACCGTCCGTCAAACGGAACAACGTAATATGCGTTGGATGTCGCGACATCGCTCTTGATTTGCCCGGCACCTCTTAACTAATGTCGACTCCTCTTTAATTCTGTCAATGTATATTAAACACTTGGCAAGCACGTATCTTGCCTCTCTCTCGCACTTATCGCTCCTTGGTATTTTTTCGATCGTTGTTTCCTTCAACACGGTCGAACTTGATTGCTGAAACTTGATTGCTTTAATTAATTAAGTCCGATCTCTCACGAGATAAATCTATGACTCCTTATTTTTGCTGCATTGCAGATAAACGAACTTAGTCACGTTAACATTCCAGTAATGCTCTTGCCAGATGATTTCAGAGCTTACAGCAAATTGAAGGTGGATAATCATCTTTTCAACAAGTAAGTTTGCCTTTTTTTTCTCTTTTATCAAATCGTTGAATGACTATGTATAATATTGATTTCCTTGCGTCTTGAATCATGTTTTGCTAATGATGAACATATATGTTTATACTGTTTCTAAATATACTCAAGCAACTGCACGTGTAATAATCATAGAAATATATTCAGACAATATATTGCCTATTCTATATATATACATATATATATGTACACACACACACACACACACACACACACACACACACACACACACACACAAACATACATACATATATAGAATAGGATATATATATATATATATATATATATATATATATATATATATATATATATATATGATACACACATAAAACTGCTCAGTGTCGAGCCAATATGTTGTCAACCATTCTGTTCTTAATTTGTCTACATTGATACATAAAGCCACAATATTTTTGTGGCTTGTATTTCCAATATTGCACAGGAACATATTTTATATATATAATCCGTTTCTTCTTTTTTTTTTACAGAGAGAATATGCCCTCCCACTTTAAAATCAAAGAATATTGTCCGTTAGTCTTTAGGAATCTGCGAGAAAGATTTGGAATAGATGATTTGGATTACAAAGAGTCGATGACAAGGTAATATCTCTAAGCTTGATTGCTCTCGTTAAATCTTGATGTATTCGATATAATTCTATGTAAAATATGCGGCACTGTCTACTCTTTGTAAAAGTAGAGATAGATCTATACTCGCTTATGCGGTCGCTCGACGACGTCGTACGTCGCGAGTGAAGTAGGGATGTACGGAGGCTACTGTGATCGCTTTGTAATGTAAGGATTTTGATGTGGTAGATGTCGGGTGTTTAATCCCTCGCGAGCAAAGCAGCGTACGGATTTGATCGAAGGAATAGGCGGAAGGACTCATCAATTGGTACAGCGCTCCGCTACCGCCCCGTCGTTTACCTTTCCCTCTCCCACATCTGCCTCCTCGCGCAATTCTATTCTAAACAAACCGTTGCGTACCTGCAGTTTTAAACCGAAACGCCTGAGGTTAGCGAAACTTGATTTTGCCATGCTGTGCGTTTTCGTCGTTTCTAACAAAGGTTTTAAAGGCCTACCTGAGAAGCGAAAATCCGTGTGACTAAGCATAATAATTTGATTAATCTTAATGACCGCTTAATCCAACGCGGTAGTTTTAAAACACTACGGAAACTATCATTAAAAAAGCTTTTCCGATTTGAAGCATGGTGAGAGAATGTTTCACTCGGATCATTATCATTAAAGTCGCTCGCTGAGATAACAAAGATAATTAACAAGTCAAATGCTTTATATCGACGGCAATGATGCCAGTCACGATAGTGGTAATCATCCTATTGATCATAATAATATATAGTCAGGCAAACGTTAAGGACAATGAAAAACAGCTTAATATGCTAATTTTGATTATTCGTTATTGTCAATTAATAATTCTCAATTAATGTCAATTAATATTAAGTTTTTCCCATTAACGTAATTAATTACGACCAAATCGCCTCGCTCACCAAGTATTCGGCTAAATTCGAAATACCCACCAATTATCTAATATACCGCTCTTGACAGTGATTCATCATTCGTATTTGCCAAGATCACGCTCCCATATTACTCCGTGCCAGCGGTCATTCGAATTAAACCATCGTTTGAATCTTCTTTGCGCACGCATGCGGAATACAATTTGCATATTTTCTTTCTTTTTTTTTTTTTCTTGCAGATCGCAGCCAGTGCTCGAAGATTCATCTGGGAAGAGTGGCGCAAAGTTTTATCAATCTTACGACAAGCTGTTCATAATTAAAACTCTCACGAGCGAGGAAGTAGAGAGGATGCATTCTTTCTTGAAGCACTACCATCCTGTAAGTACAATCGAAAAAGAATAAGAAGAGTCTGAATCTGTACGAACGTCGTGTTTGCAGTACATCGTCGAACGACACGGAAAGACTCTGTTACCGCAATATCTGGGAATGTATCGGTTAACTGTCGACGGCGTCGAGCATTACGTAGTCGCTATAAGGAATGTATTTTCGAATCATCTGACGACGCACAAGAAATTTGACTTGAAAGGCTCGACGGTTGACCGGGAGGCGTCAGACAAGGAAAAGGAGAAAGATCTCCCTACCTACAAGGATAACGATTTCGTTAAGGAGGGCATGAAAATCTACATCGGGGAAGAAGCCAAAACCAAGCTAATAGAAACGTTAACGGCCGATGTAGATGTGAGTATTTATATAAGAGTGAAAACTTTGGTCATGATATTTTATCTTGGGAGTTATTTTGAGAGTTATCTGAAATTATTTATCGTGATAAAAATTTTCTTTGAATTTTGTGAAGGACTTCAATGTGCTCGAGATATAATCTATCTGTTTCCATAGTTTTTGACAAGATTACACTTGATGGATTACTCTCTGTTGCTCGGCCTGCACGATTGCGCGCGCGCCGAGCAAGAGAGCAGAGAGCGCGCGGAAAGGGAGGACGACGAGGACAATCATGAGGAAGAAGATGACAGCGAGTCCGGTAGCGGATTGGAGTCCCGAGGTCCGGTGACAGAGTAAGCGAGCGTTTTTCCTCTTTCCTCGTTGGAGCGAAAGCTAGTTGAATTTGACTTTTCTGCATCGATAACTCGTTTGCGCTTGCAGCCGTATGTGGGGTTGGAGCGGTGTCGGTCATGCGATCACCAACATGGCAACGCCCCCCGAGTCACCGCATGCCGCGTTAATGCGTGATACCAGTCTACAGTATGAGGACGCGATAATACCCGAGCTAGATATTTATGCTATTCCTAGTAAAGAAGGTACTTTCCCCAAATAGCTTCAAGTGTTTATACGCAAAAGTAATTACGCTCATCACGTGTAATCTTTTCCTAGGTGCTCCCACGAAGGAGATTTATTTTCTGGCCATAATAGATGTGCTGACGCATTATGGCGTACGTAAGCAAGCGGCGAAAGCGGCAAAGACCGTCAAGTATGGTGCTAACGTCGATGGTATATCCACCTGTGATCCAGAACAATACGGCAAACGTTTCATAGAGTTCATGAGCAAAGCCATAGAGTAAAGAGTATTATTAATCGTTGTGCATAAAATGACGAAGTTACGACGATATTATCGCTTACTACTGTGTATTGTCGGAATGAAATCGAATTGATTGCAATTCGCACGAGAGTGGGAGAGAGTCCCGAAGATTGAGTCATCGCGGTCTCACAGTTTGGTTTACTTCTCGGCATCGGTTATCTTCTTAATAGCTTTCACTCGCGTTCATACACGACGAAGCGCGTAACGTTTCGCGAGCTCTTTTAAATGACCGCGTCTCTCGCCGATATCTGTCTATATCGGTGTTGTTTTTATTATATATTTTACGCGCGGCTGGCAAGAGATTTTTTTATTCTTAATTATCATTTGTCGCAATTACGTTGCTTCTCGTTCAGTCCATTTCCATGCCAGTTGCGAAGAAGCGTGCGATCGAGTTTCTCGAATTTGTCGCTTGAAATTTCTTTTTCTTCGTGATAGAACGTTCAATCGCACATAGTGTTACACATACACAGTTGCAATCGCGCGAGAATTTTCGTAAAGCGAAAATACGGCGCCTCCTCTTTTCTCTATCACCAGGTTTTTTTCTTCTCACCTCGAAGAACGAAAGTAATAGCAATCAGCGATCTTGCAAGTGATCTTGCATCGTTCGATGAATCATTTGCGATGAATAATTAATGGCATTGAAAAATATCAATTGAATAGATAGTACTATCTATGGATTGAGATAAAAAGCTCCAGATCGCACAAATTTTTATCTACTGATATCAGTCACCGTAATATTTAAAAATATATTAGCAGTTTGTTTTATTTTTTTATTGATGAACTAATAATGAACGTGAGTCATATTACATGTTATGGAAAGATATCAAACTTAATGTATTTCTGTTTCAGTAAAATTCTTCTAAATATCTCTTGACGTAAAGTATGGCGCTCGCCAAGTATAGGATTGCCTGATGTGCGTCTAATTGTTTTCATATAAGATGTAATTTCAGTAGCTCGGTGAAACTACGCCTGCTGTTTTGCTAAAATTTCAATTGATATACTGATGCACACAATGTGCACAATTCCGAGAGGAATGTACAATACACAAAAAAATACACATACACTTCACATATACGTGTATATATGCATATACAAATCACTACGAAATAAAATACATTAAATGTAAATGTTTATGCTTAGTTCGGTTCGGTTACGTTTCGATTTTGGGAATCGACGTCTCAGTTACTTCGCGGAAAATATCTTTGGGTAACGCGATCCATTTAATATTATTATACACGATATATATCTCTTTGATATTTGCCACGACAATTGAGAATCAGCAATTTGTTACCACAGCTTTCATTTCACAAAAAGAACACTCGGAATAAGACACATCGTCCTTCCGAAAGTAAGCACTTGCAAACTTCTGCACCATAATATCGTTTATCGACGGTGGGTTATGAGTCTCCAGCTTTGTTAATGTTGTAAATTTAGTAAAAAAAACGTTCGACGATAGTTGAACTGTAACTGTCGAGCAATTTGTATTACAATGAAGGAACAGGAGAATGTACACCACATTGCGTAAGACAATATCTTTAAATATCTGATACACTTTTATATATATGTATGTATAATTTGTTAGAGAGCCGATGATAATATAACTAACTACTTTATTGATTAATATATTCATCTAGTCTCGATACATCGTATAATTTTATATATTTATCGTCTAATTGCGCGCGCCGGGACTAACGGGTGTGATAGACGAAAGGAGGAGGGAATGCCCGTCGCTGCGTATTTGTTACGGGACTTACTAGATCTCGAAAGTACGATCCGGTTTCCGTGTGATTCGTCAATCGTATAAGTACGATTAAAATTTGCGAGATCCTTCGAGCGCGATACCGTTCTCTAATAAATGAGGAATTACATCCATCCGTTAGCATGCGTCCTCGTGTGTGGCAACGATAAAAAAATCTTTGTTCACATTCAAATAAATTGAGATTCATCGGTATGCAAAGTCATTTGTGCAGCTTTATTATATGTGTAAGATAATGTTGCATTCTTTTTTTTCTTTCTGATTTAGCTCACCATCTTGACATATACAGAGTCCGTCTTCCAGCTTATACATTATGACGTATAAATACCTTGGAATCGACGCGCGTCAGAAGTTACACAACGACACGCAAAAATACGAAAAATAAATTATTATTTTTAATTTCTAATATACATGAGATTATTTACAAAACTGTGTCGTCTGCGTTGAATTTCAAGGTATCTATACGAAAGACAAGAAACTAAAATGGCACTCTCTCTGTTAAATAAATAACGATAAATAAACGAGAAAAAGTATTCTGTGACTTTTACAAGTTATATCTTACATGAAGATTTTTATAAGCGATTTACATAAGATTTACGTATCTATTGGACGATTGTTCACTTTTGTCCTTCCGTTACATTTTGCAGCAGTTGGAGATACCTGCTTTAGGCATTCTATATCATTAAATACAATCTGCGCTCCTCCACCGCAAGTCGGTAATACGTCAGCCTGCAATATGCAAGAATAATAACATGTTTTCTGAGCTATGATGTAATGAAGTTTACCTTGTACAACTTGGTCTCAAGTTCGCCGTCCACGTCCTGTTCCTGCGAGAAAAGGCAGTACCTGGAGGATTTGGCCGCAAAGTCTTTCGGATTTGTCAACTTTCGAATGGTTCGTTTATGAGGCTGCGTTTGTGGTTGCAAGATCGTGCCAGTCGGAACGATTCCGATGGGACGATGATCTATCCATCTATCTGCATTCTGTGATCGCCGATATCTCGGATTCACCACTGGGATTTTATCCTGTATCATTATACAGGAAGAACTTGGTATACACAGACAAAAAAACGCAACAATCGAAGGATTCTCTTACTTGGAATTACACCTACTTTCTTCGCTATTTTTGTATCCGATTTGGTTTTGATAGTAATTGTGGTATTGAGTGACGTAATTGCAGACGACGATAGAGAATCAACGGACGTCGTCGAATTTAGTTTCTCCGAGACTTTAGTTTTTGAGTCTGAAGTCGCAGAATGTTCTTTGATTGTCATCAGATCTGGTTCTTTCACGGGTTTTTCTTGGACATCATTGGAATTGATTTTCGCGCATAAAGGCGATGTCTGGCGGATTTGGTCACGTGAAATCTTGGAAATGTGAGAACCGATAGGCATTGCTGAGGAAGGTTTGTCTTTCATTGTCGACGGGCCAGGTTGCTCTGTAGTCTTTTTTGGGATATCATTGGAATTGGTCCCTGCGCGAGAACATGTTTGATGGATTTGGTGCCAGCAAGAGTTTTTAGAAACTTGAGGATTGATGGATGTGGAAGGTTTATCTTTGGGTGTTGTCAAAATCGTTTCTTCCGTGGCTTCTATTCTCGTACTCGAAGCGATTGGTAGGTTGACATTATCGGAGGTATCTTCACGAGTTGAAGTCAATATTTGTTTTACTATTCTTAATTTATCATCTTTTTCTTTAATGTAGCTCTAAAAGCGATTCAGTAGACTTTAATGTTCTTGCCAAAAATTAAATTATCGAAAGAGATAATATTCTGAAATACTTTAAAAAATATATATTAACATTTTGTCATAGTAAATTCTAAAGTGTACCATCAATCGTTCATGTTGTTCGCGCAGTTTCGTCTCTAATTCCTGAGTCATTCTATCGGTTTCTGCTTGTATCTTAATATTGCATCTCTGCATTAGTCTTTCCTTTTCTAATATATGTTGTTGTATCTGTCTGTCTTTATCCTTCAACTATACAGAAATTATATTAAAATATAAGAGAAGACGATAGCAGTTGGCAAAAATGATTGACTCATGAATGTTGCTGGCACACTTACTTCCTGTTGCATATTCCTCATAGCATCACATGCACTGTTCAATTTGTACAGCAAGCCATCGATGTTGTTTTGCAGTTTGCAGACACGACTCTCCAATATGCGGATCTGGAAAATTTATCACCGTAACACATTAACGAATATTGTACAGAGTGAAATATCTGTTAAGATTCAAACACAATGGGGAAATATAGTAAAGAAAATTATTTTCAATCAATCAAAAAAATATTTTGGTATTCCTTGCTTGTGCATTAAAACATGGATCCCTACTGAAATTTAATTCTTTATTCCTAATTATCTACTTTTAATTTATTATGTACTTTAAGCTGTATTTATGATGCTAAAAATCGATCCATGATGTCGAATGAAGGAAAAATTGATCAATTGTAGCGATGCAATTGGCAGAAACAGACATTGCTATTGATTTGTTTTCTCCATCTAAGGTTTTGGATCAATTTCTAGCATTATGGCCACAAGGCTTCATTCATTTCCTTTTTCGATCTAGATCTTTATCAAGAATTTCACCTTCTTTTTTTGTTCAGCGTTGCAACATTTTAAGGATGCGTTCTCATGCTCTATCTCCATTAGCATATTTCTGAAATGATTCTCTGAAAAAATTATGTCAACATTAAGACTGCAGAACATAGATTACACTGGACGATACATTGAGATTATCCATACGTTTCTCGTGTACGTCCTCCTGCAGCAGATCTCTGTATTGACTACGCGTCTCTAAGAATTGTATAAGATTCATGACCGCATTCTCATCCTGCGGATCGTTCGTCTCAAAAAAGGAATCACCCAGACTGCAAAAAAAAAAGATTGCAATGTAATCATATAAACAAGACACAAGTATCAGGATATCTATTTCTAAATTAACTAACGCGGCCATTATTATGAAAGTCGGCGATCAAAGTGAATCCTCCGCAATAACTTTGCCACCTCGCAACTTGTCAACTTCAAAACAGAGAGGAGACAGAAAAAGCACATCACATCGTATCACGTTACATCGGTCAGGCACCGTCGTGCGGCAAAACATTTGAAATTTAGCGCACGTCGCGCCAATCGAGTGTAACAAGCCGCCTCGAGAGTCCGCGTTATCACGATTGATAAGAAATTTGGTCGCGCGACCTAACTTACCGACCGAATGTCTGCCCCAATCGAATTCCAAGATGGCGGCATTGTTCGCTCGAGATTCTGTCGGGCGCGTCGGGACGGGATTTGAACGGCCACCATTTTCCATCTGATCCAGTAAGGCTAAGGAAAAATGAAAGAATTATGTGAATTTCCGCTTTTATCTCAGACACGCGAACGTATTATCTTAAAGCTGTTGTATAAATAAACTCAAGGTTACTTAAAGAAACTGCTTGGAAAATGAAAAGCCATCTGCACGGCATTAGCGTACCGCGTATGTATGCGCGCCGCGCTCCGCGTTTCTTTCTTCTTTTCTTTTTTCCTCTCTTTCCGCGCCGGGTTGCATAATCCTCATAACAATCGCCTTCCGCCATCGCGTCATAAAACATTGTTTGAGATATTCGCCAACATCTGTGCGCCAACACCTGTTATCTTATTGATATTCAGCATCGCTATTTCACGTAATCCCCTTTATTCCGTGCAACGCCGTTTTATGACACGCGGGGAGTCCCACAGTCTCTCTCTCTCTCTCTCGGCAGACCCGGTTTCCCGAGTATATCTACGTGCGTTACGTATTTACAGAAAACGGGAAAAATACCGCGTGAGGCGTTGCGTCAGGCCCGCCTGAAAGACGACCTACAAAACGCGCGTTACGAAAATTTCCAGAGTTTCATTTACGATTTTACATGCCCGCCCATATCTGACTCTTCAAATGTTTTCCACGAGGTTTAAAGCTCTAGATACAATTTTATGATTCAAATCCTCCGGTAAAATTCCTTAAACGTGTGATTCCGAGTCGTCTGAGACTCGGGCCTGGCGACTGCCCGAGCGGAAGAATGCCGACCGATTTTATTAAATTCACAATCAACCTCGCGCGAACTAACGCACTCGCGACCAATCGATCTCCCATCGAACGTCCTCGCGCGCGAGCGCGAGATTGTAAGGATAATTTAATCCTCGGCGCGTACGCGATTATTTTCACAGCTCGGGGCCATCGTAGATCCCGAATTCTCGTCTGAATGACGCGAATTCTCGGGCAATGAATCATTATCGTCCGAGCGAGGAGAGGCGCACGAAGCGTTTTCGCGTTGTCCTCCTCCGGGGATTTTCCTCTAGTCTTTTCAGTAAAATCGCGCGGGTCGCGCGAGAACGCTGCGCTTTTGAGATACCCTCGCGCGATCCCGCCGCCGTTCACTTAATAGCCTCCTCCGTCTCGCTGTCATTATCTCGCGTTGACTGATCTGAATTTCCATCACATAAACTTACGTCATCGGACAGGTTTCCCGATCGTTCGCGGGTTCCGGTGGACTGCGTTTTTCATCCTCGAAGCCTGCGCTCGCCTGCGCGCAGAATCCGCGAGTGATTGATCGCTGACTGATAACGCTCTGCCCCTTGCGGAACGGACCCGCGCGATTTCGCCACTGCCTCCCGGCTTCAGTTTTGCAAAACGTACTGGACGAGGAGGAAATAAAAAAAACCGCACCGAGCTCCATCCGGAGGTAGCGAGCCAATGCGAATTGAGAGCGAGCGTGGAGGATACGAATCGTCGCGGGATTGGCGACACAAATGGGACGAAAGGTATGCGAGGGCTGGAGAGGAGCAAACGTAAGAATGAAGGGGGGAGTAAATAAAGCAGCACTTAAATTTATTTATTATTTTTTTTAATTGTATCCAATTGTTTCACCTAGTCGTAAATTAAGCTGCTGCAATGAATCAGCGAAAACTATCGCAATTAATTAATGTCAATTTCCTTCGTAGATTTACACGATTATCAATTCCGACGATTCCTGGAATTAATAATAAATAAAGTATAGTCTATCTTCCTATTAGAGTCAATTCTATTAATTGATTTTTAATATACGGCGTTTATCCAGCCTTTCGTTTCCAAAAAAATATTCTTCTGAATTCGTCTACGATAAAAATTTCCAGCTTTCTTAGACAACACAAAGTCCAAATTCAGGACATCCTAAAGATATTTTTATTAAAAATATCTTTAAGATCTTTTATGTTCCAATTTTAGACTTTGCATTTTTTGGATTTATATATTTTTCGCTGGAAAAAAAGAAGAAATTTAAAAAAATTGGATGATCGATTTATTTTGTCGATATTCTAATATTTAATCTAACGATTGTTTCAGGCGTCATATGCGGTCTCGAGCGGCGTGATAAATCGCGCCTTTGTCGTAGACGAGCCGATAAATTGGAATGGCGTCGAAATTAATGGACCTACTCAGGAAACTAACGCGGTAATTATCCTCCACATGAAAATAACAAATCTGCAAACGTAACTCTTTGCTAAAACGCAAGACCAGAAGAAACTTCCAGATAATTTTATATAGATAATACAAGGTAACTTTCGATTAATTAATGTATAAAGTCGAGAATATGTATGACAGCAGAATGGAAAACGAGAAATACTCGGCAAGATCTTTAACGTCTAAATAATTTCCTTATTTTTAAATTTATATATATATATATATAATTTAAATTTATATATATATTTAAATTTATATATATATATATATATATATATATATACATATATAAATTTCAAAAAATAAAAAAGAATTTCAATTAAAAATTTATTTTCCATTTTTAAGGATCTACTGACGCTAACATTCTAACATTGACAGTACCGTGAAAATTTAATAAATTGTTTTTATTTATTATCTGAACACATATCTAAAACCTGAAATCGATTCTCTAATTGATTCACGAGTTATTTAAGTTTTAATTTTGTATGAATTCTTATAGAATAGCATATTTCCATTTCTTATATCAATGAAATTATAAAAAAGCCAATATTCTGAACATTGCCAATATTTACTCATAACTTTGTTTGTGAGTAAATAAAGTACTGAGCAATGTTTCTAAAAAAAATTCATTCACTAACTCGTTATCAAGATATTAATGATAAAGCAACGCAAAATTCTGAAAATGAATTATAACATTTGTTTACATACCTTATGTATTTTTAAATATTATATATTTTAAGTATCATTCGATATTTAATATACATTAAACATTATTAATATATGTTTTTTCGTTTCCTACAGTTGATTACAGGTAAAATTCCCAAAATTTTTTGCCAGCGATTATAAAAATTGCAAAATACACAAATATATTCAATTGTAATGCCAAATATCATATTAACTACCATTATTTAAGTCCTTTACACAATACAAGCACATATGGCGCATATATTAACATATATTAACTTATAAAAACATAGAATTATCAATTTCAAATTTAACTTTTATTTAGAACTATATAACCAGAATATCTTTAAGCGTTTTAACTTGGCGAGTTAAAAAAGGACATGGTCTCTTTGCTTTGGATAATTTTGCAGAAAGAAAAAAAATATTCCTGCGAAACGTGCATTTCGAGAAACAAATCTCTTTGTTTGCTACTGTAAAATATTTTATTGAGTAAAGCACGTTCGTTCTCCTTGTGCTATAAATTATCAGAGATTTGCATATGTATTTCTTTTTCTCGTTCGCTTTTCGTGCAGCCGAAGCCGGAACGTCAGCAATGGGGAAGCGACAGAGAGTTCCTGCTGTCCTGCATCGCCATGTCGGTCGGCCTTGGAAATATATGGCGATTCCCGTTCACGGCCTACGAGAATGGCGGCGGTGCCTTCCTGATACCGTACATCATCGTCCTGATCGTCATAGGAAAGCCGTTTTATCTGCTGGAGATGATTCTGGGACAGTTCTCCAGCCAGTCAGCCGTAAAAATCTGGGATCTCGCGCCGGCATTCCGAGGTGCGCGTGTACTCGGTACATTCACTACGCTCATCACCGGCGTGATTTCTTTCACAATTAACTCTCGCTCACACTTTGATCTTATTACATTCCTCTGTAGCACACGCAGAAGAATTGATGTAATTGCAAATAATTACAAGAATATAGCACAAGAACAAAATTAAAATTGTAGGCGTCGGCATCGCGCAATGTATGACGCTGCTGGCACTAGCGTCTTATTACTGTTCGCTGATGGCGTTGACTCTCTTCTACCTCGTCGCCAGCTTCCAGACGGAACTGCCGTGGGGAAGATGCCGGGAAGAATGGGGCGAGTTCTGCGTAGACTCTCTACCGGGCAATCACAGCGCTAGAACCGAGAACACGAGTTACACCAGTTCCGCCGAGCTATATTTCTAGTAAATCATATAGTATGAACGATAATAAATCCCTCGACATTTTTTTTGCTAAAAAAAGAGTTAACTCCAAATTACCTAAAAAAAAAATCTCATTAAAAAATATCCAGGGATTTCGAAATATTTTATATATGCAAGAAGCAAGGCAATAACGAAGCAATTTGTTCCTCGTCTAGCAAGGAGGTATTACGAGAGAAGGACAACATCGACGATGGCATCGGCATACCGGATTGGCGTCTGTCGATCACACTTTTCATCAGCTGGCTAACAGTCTTCCTTGTAGTGATCCGAGGCGTGCGTAGTTCTGGCAAGGCGGCGTACTTCTTGGCGATATTTCCCTACATAGTCCTCGTCGTGCTGCTTGTAAGGGCGGTCACCTTAGATGGATCTACCGCCGGTATCCTGTACTTCATCACCCCAACGTGGGAAAAGTTGATGACACCGATGATCTGGTATCACGCTGTCGCCCAATGTTTCTTCTCGTTGACCGTCTGCTTCGGCGCCGTCGTCATGTTCGCCTCGCACAACAAGTTCGACCATGATGTGTATCGGTTAGTTAAAAAGTGCTATTTGCCTATCGGTCTCAGAATTTACAATTTTTATTATTCCTATTGGTTCCATGCCAACATTTTTGACGCGAGTCATTTAACTGTACTCATTGCTTATGAATGTTTACTCATTCATAGAGTTTACTGTTATCTTTATTCTGGATATTGTATAGTCGTAGACACTTAATTCTGCTTCAGCATTTTGCGATGAATCATCCAGTGCTATTGACTTCTAATTTTTTACATGGGAAGAATAGTTTTACTGAAAATTTGGCCAGAAAATTTTTTTATTGAGTTATCAAATAATTATACAGAATGTTTATATCGATTACTACAAAATTACAATTTTTGCAGTATTATCATTATATCATAATATAATTAAGCCATATAATAATTTCGATGATTCAATAAAATTATTTTCAGATCTGTATCTGACCGAATTTTTAAATACTTCAGCAAAATCATTTTTTTCCATGCTCTCATGCCACATTTCGCATATTTCAATAATGTAAAAAAGGTACGACTGAATAAATATTTATAAGCGGAATGCTCATCGAGGTGAGGCACGTGTCTGACAATTTTCATTGCCTTTAAGTGAATTCTGTGTTTATTAGGGACGCGATGATCGTGACGACTTTGGACACCTTTACCAGTCTGCTAGCCGGTTGCACGATCTTCGCCATTCTGGGCAATCTCAGCCGCGAATTGGGTACCGAGGACGTCGGCGCAGTGGTCCGTGGTGGCATCGGATTGGCGTTTATCTCCTACCCGGAGACAATCGCCAAGTTCACGGTCGCGCCGCAATTTTTCGGCGTCGTGTTCTTCGCAATGCTATTCGTCCTGGGGATCGGTAGCGAGGTCGGCCTCACCTCCGCCATAATTTCCATCGTGCACGATCAGTTCCCGAAGGTCAAGTACTGGCACGTAGCTGCTGGCACTTGCCTCTGCGAGTTTTTAATCGGTCTTATATACGTCACGCCGGTATGCTAATTAGAAGCGATTTACGATCGTTTTTGTAAACCAACGCCGTTATCTTAATTGAACGAGTGTTCACAGGGCGGCCAATTCATGATAACCTTCGTCGATTATTACGTGACCTCGTTTATCGCTTTTCTGCCGGCTGCTTTCGAAATGATCGCCGTCGCTTGGTCGTACGGTACGTTTTTCCTGTCCGAATTACCTTCGCTTCAAATTTATGTCGCCAATTATCCGGTCGTACCAGACGAGATTGAGAACCGAGATCCATTTTAGGACTGGGTAACTTCTTGAACGACATCGAGTTCATGCTGAAGAGACGCCTATCGATGTTCTGGCGGCTCTGCTGGAGCGTCCTTACTCCTGGAATTATCCTTGTGATCTTCCTGTATACATTCGCCAATCTCGAACTTCTGAAATACAATAAGAATTTCTACCCGAATTCAGCTTACGGTGAGTCATTAAAACTTAATAAGTTCTAAATGTTTGGAAAATTTTCTAATTATTTTTTTTACGAAAATTCGAAGATTATGTCATTTTTTAATTTTCATATTACTTTATCATAATGTCTTTTGTATTATCACACATATTTTCTTCTTAATTACTCAGACTAAATTTATAAACAATAATACATACCGTCATAATAATAATAATTTTATAAATTAATCTTGTATCTCTTCCACAGTTGTAGGTTGGATTCTCTTTTCCATTGCTGTTTTCCAAATACCTTTGTGGATTGCCATTGCGATATTCAAGAAAAGACATCTTCCTTTCCAGAAAGTATGCAAGAAAGTCAATGCTCTTATTAAATTATATCTATTTGACTATAATATTATCTATTATAAAATAATGCTACTTATCTCTTTTAGATGATTAGGCAAGCATTCCAGCCATCGAAATCTTGGGGTCCGAGCAACGCGGAAGATCGTAGAAAATGGTTGGCCTTCCGAGATCAGCGTGATGCGGAAGAAGAATGATATCACGGTATATAAATCAACAGTTCAAGGTCCGTCCTGACTTTCAAAAGATGACGTTTCAAGATTTCGATGATGAGGTCAACCGAAGTTAAATGGCTTCATAGCAGAATTACAAGCGGCACATTCATCGTTTTGCAATTAACGAAACTCATCATTATAATTAATGACATATATGTCATTACAATGTTACATGGCACTAAGTATAATGATGGTAATGAGCATTTTCGCAATTCATTTGTCCTTGCTAACTGTACGTCTGTTATTTCTAAGCTTCATAGAAAATGGAACCGTGTGAATGAAAATGGAACCATGACTTCACGATTATAGCTTGTATGCAATACTGGCGTTGAAGCACTGCGCGTTGTATCTTAAATACAAAGCGCGATTTAAAAAAAAAATTTTAATGCGTTAAATAGCTTACGAGCAGCAAAAAAAAATACAGTACAGTTCTATATGTAATTATTAACAGTCGATAAATTATGAGATATTTGGATTCTAAATTCGCGAAACATTTGAGATATTTCGTTACGCAAGCATATATGCAAATAGAATAAATATGTGTGCCTATCATTGCCTCCTTCTCTTGTCGCCGAGAGAACCTGTTGGTTTCCTTTCGCTTAGAAAGGTTTGCGTCATTGCATATGAAGCGTGACGTATCGTGACATCATGCAACTGTGACGTACGGGATTATATTGCGAATACAGAAAATACAAAAAAAAAGAAAGAAAAACTACCGTAGTACAATCTCTCGGAATCTCTTATCCCTTCCCAGATCTTATTTCGTGAATAGCTTCATCCGCGCGCGACCAACCAATCCGGGAATTCCTATTTCCCCTACCTTCGTTTTCCCACGCAAGTCTATCCCTCCCTGCCCGGATATCTGTCTGATTTGTGGGGAGGAAGTTCGCATCTTTTTGTCTTCCACCACTTTCTCTTCCCTGCCGAGGAAGTCGACCCATTTCCGGTCGCCCCCTCTCGCAGGGAATTCCCTCTCGCCTTCGCCGTCTCGCTTATCCTATTTCTCTCACTATTTCTCTTCAAGGATTCTTCCTTCCACCGACAAGCAAAATTCATATTATCTCTGATCCGCTCGGTCGGCACCGCGCAATTCAGAATTCGTATAATTATCCCTTTACGTGATGACGCGTAATTTACTGTCGCTCTCCTACCTAGGCTACCACCTGACCGTCCACCTAGAGACGATCGGCTCATCACGTTTCGCTTGGCGAGGCGCAGTGTTCTGTCACCTACCGCCGCGAGGGTATATAGTAGTACATCGTTTTATCAAATGCGTTTCCGAGAGAATCGTGTGGGAGAGAGCGCACTTCGACGCCCGATCCGACGATCAGTCCCCGTCGACAGCGTCGACGTTCGAGGTATCCCTTCGGAACTTGGTGGCGATCGCGTCCTAGTTTCCTGCCTAACGTGGATGTCGTTTCCAATTCTCAGGCGTGTCTCACGACGTGGTCATCGTCCGCTATGTACGAGGCAGTAAGTGAACGATTCATTCCGAGTAATGTAAATGTAAGCGTCGGTGCGGCCGATTAGAAAATAGGAAAAACATGTCAGTCAACATGTGCGAAGTGTGATACGAATGTTAATAGGTAGGCGGAATAATTAACGACTGTAATGACAGTCGTCGTGCAAATAATGGTCATTCGCGCGAGGTGAATGTGAGAGCGCGCGAGAAGAGAATTGGTCTAGCTGACTTCGTCCATCCTGAATCTCCTCGCTGCCGTCGAGCACCTTTCGTTTCTTTTCTATCGTCATGTGTCTCACGACTCGCGAACAAGATAAGTGAAAGTTACCCTAAATATGTAAGTAATCGCGGCCTCGGCGACGTCAACCTGGAATCGGAATAAAAGAAGAATGTGTGATAACACCTGTGTAATTGGTCTCCGGGACGAGATAAAATAATCGTTTCGCTGATTGCCGACGACGCGAGTGACACGGAGTGTTTCAACACAGGCGCAAAATAACTTTGATGTTTGCCGAGGTATTCCACGAGGGATCTTCGTGCGAGGGGATATTCGCGGTGATAAAATTATCGTTCGATATCATTAGCCTTCCCGGTGATCTTCGGAAATCCTTTTACTGCGCGGATATCTTGCAAAATTGTTATTTGATGTTGCCTGCTAGGTGTACTTTAATCTAGGCGGCGCTTTGATTTCAACGCGAAAGGAACGTTTCACGAATAGAACGTTTCCTTTCGAACTCGTTGGCATTGACCCATATTTTTCTCGCGTATGTTAAAACAATGACATAATAGAAAACTCTCGTTTTCGCTTCGCGTCGAAGGCGCTCGTAGGAAATGAAATTGAATCGAATCACATGGACGTTTCGCGCGTAATTGCAGAGGGACAAGAAGCACCTGGGCTTCGATAATGTCGTCTTCCAAGTAGACGAGCCTCATCACGTCCTCGAGAATGGCGGGAGGACGTATTATCCCGGGGACTCGACGAGCGCCTTGGACGTGCAGGTCGACGAACCGGGAAAGGAACGGGCGACATGGAACAACAGCGTGGAGTTCCTCATGTCGTGCATCGCCGTGTCGGTCGGTTTCGGAAATATCTGGCGATTTCCGTTCACGGCCTACGAGAACGGCGGCGGCGCCTTCCTCATCCCGTACGTGATCCTGCTGTTCCTGGTGGGGAAGCCATTCTACTTCCTGGAGATGATCATCGGACAGTTCTCCGGCAGATCGTCCGTCAACGTTTGGCGCATGTCGCCGGGTTTCGTCGGTAATTAACCCCGGTCCTATAATTTTTTCACGAGAAACAGGCGACCTGGAAGATAGGTGGTCGGTCATCATTTCCAAACAAAATATTTATATGTACATATATAAAATAAACTTTACGCAATTTCATCTTTATGCAAATTATATTTTGCATAATCCTCGGAGTTTTATGTAGAATACAAATTTCCAAGCCATAAATCAACAATATAGAAATCGCTAATTATTACGAGGATTTAAATCACGGCGAATTCCTACAAATGTCGGCCTCAACCGGTTCCGCTCGGTTGAATAACTCCTTACACGTTATCGCGTTCGGCAAGGTCGACGACGGCGACTTTAACGTACATCCCCGTTTGAAGACAGACGGTTCTTACGTCGACAGGGGTCGGATGGGCGCAATTCTTCTCGACCGTCGCGCTAGCGACTTACTACAGCTCGCTGATGGCACTGACACTGTACTACCTGATCGCATCCTTCTCCGTCGAATTGCCCTGGGCCACTTGCCTGAAGGAATGGGGTGACACGTGCGTCGATTCGAGCACCAAGAGAAACTACAGTGCCGATCCCAGCACGACAGAAGGACACGTCGACGTACTCGATAAATTCCTAAACGGGAGCAGCAAGCTTCAGAGTTCGGCCGAACTTTACTTTTCGTAAGTATATTACCTTGTCGCACTCCCGAGAGAAAATGGCAAGTCAAGTTGCGCTCATAATTTTCACATTGCGAAGCATTTTGCAGATAAACGAGTCTCAGAAATGACCTCGATCACACCTAATATTAGAAATTAGAAATTTCCAATAAACGATGACCCTATTTGATATCCTCGCCGCGGAGAGGAGGCGGCTCGGAAATTGATCGGAAAATCTCTCGTTAGAATCAGACTCTTTCAGCGTAATAGCGATTAGATTAGTGATATTTATCTTCTAAAGGTGTAGTGATTTACAGGCGAGCGGTGTTGCACGAGAAGGAGAGCATCGACGACGGGATCGGATGGCCGAACTGGAAGCTGACTCTGTGCCTTCTTGGCAGCTGGGCGACGGTCTGCATAGTCCTGTTCCGAGGTGTAAAAAGCTCCGGAAGGTTTTCCTATTTCCTAGCCATTTTCCCGTACATTGTGCTGATCGCGCTGCTGGGGCGCGCGATTACTTTGGACGGCGCAATCAACGGGATCTTCTACTTCGTCACCCCGAAATGGTCGAAACTCCTGGAACCGACCGTCTGGTACGCCGCTGTTACCCAATGCTTTTTCTCGCTCTCCGTTTGCTTCGGTAGCATCATCACATACTCCTCGCACAACGGTTTCAAGCACAACATTTACAGGTGAGAGAATGGGCACGGCTACTCACGAGTCTGTACGCGTATTTGTGTGTATTTAAATATTTAAAAAAATTCCACAGCACTTTGTGATGTAATAAAGAGAAAGGAAAGAGAGATGAGATATATAAAAGCAAGTTCTTATAATCTTTTTATGCATAATTAAACCATTTTATGAATGTTTACATTTTTATTTTTATGAATGTGTATATTTACATAATTTATACCTATTTTATATAATTTATATATTTATGAGTTGAAAAGCAATTCTAAATAATTTCTTAAAGTTTTTTTTTATATTTAATATTTAATATTTAATATTAAATATTAAATATTTCGATCGTGAGTCATTATAATTTTTTTATTTCATTTACATTCGTGATTTATCATAAATAAATCCAGAGACGTCATAATAATCACTTCGTTGGACACGATTACGAGTATGTTGGCCGGCTGCACGATATTCGGGATTCTCGGCAATCTGGCATATGAATTAGGGATAGAAGATGTATCCGAAGTGGTCAAGGGCGGAGCCGGCCTGGCATTCGTGTCTTATCCCGACGCAATAGCAAAATTTTCCGTTTTGCAGCAGGTATAATTTATTTATTTCGTCACATACTATCCTCTTTTCTAAAAAAAAAAGCATGCAAATCAATACTCGCATTTCTCGAAGTATTGTTGTAACAAAAGGTTAATGGTGTAACAGTATTATATAATTTCTGCTCTTTTTATTTAAAAAGATAAATAGCGCACGTGTCTATAGTGTTTAGTTAATTAAAATGTCAAACGTTTCTTTTTCTGAGAATGGAATATGTTTATTTTGTTGTTGAAATATTACTTAATACCATTGGTTGTCAGGTTTTTGTAAAAATTAAAACGATCTTTTCCATTTCAGTTATTCGCCGTGCTTTTTTTCTTCATGATGTTTGTCCTTGGTGTCGGGAGCTTGGTGGGAATGACCACGGGAATCATCACAGTAATAAATGAACAATTTCCGAGTCTGAAAACTTGGCAAATCGTAGTTCCAACCTGTTTATTTAGTTTCTTAATCGGTACGGTCTACATCACACCGGTTAGTATAAAACTGTATTATTCAATAAAAGAAATAATTAATATAAGAGATAATTAATCTTAATGTCGCGTATAAAATAATTAAGGAATTTTGTAGGGCGGACAGTTCATTTTAACTTTAGTAGACTATTATGGAACATCGTTCGTCGTTTTCATTCTGGCGTCATTCGAAATGGCTGGAGTAATATGGGTTTATGGTAAGAATTATTTTTATCACCTTTTTTATATCTTTTCGTTTTCTTTATGCTTTTAATTACTCAATTATGCTTTTCATTACTCTTAATTATGCTTATCTGATTGCGCTAATACGTTTATGATATTTATATCTTCTGGTAGGTCTGGAGAATTTTTTGGAAGACTTGGAATTTATGCTGGATCGAAAACCAAGTATATACTGGAGAATATGTTGGTTTATAGTAACGCCTTTGTTACTAATAACAATCTTTGTTTATACCGTGGCTACGCTATCGCCTTTGACTTATGGTGGAGTATCGTTGCCGGAATCTGCGCATGTCGCCGGATGGACGATACTTTGCCTCGGGGTTCTTCAAATACCGCTGTGGATGCTAATCGCAATGTGGAAGAATCGGGAACTTTCATTCGTACAGGTAACGGAAAAATGCGGAAAGAAAATGAAGTTGACGTATTGACGAAATGACATTGACGCGTGTTACGAATTTAAATAAAAAATTTCATAAAATGATTAAATTCATGGAAATCATATATATATATATATATATATATATATATATATATATATATATCAATTGTATATATTATTTTAGATGTTAAAGAAAGCTTTTACACCCGCAAGCGAATGGGGTCCGCGAGAGGTACAGCAGTGCAAGGATTGGAAGATCTTTAAAGAGGAAAGAATGAGAATCCGACAGAAGAGGATTCAACCTATCTGGAAGCAAATATTTTACATTCTTTTAAACAAAGAACCAATATAGAATGTGCAATTTTGTACTGAGCTCGAGCTGCTTTAAATTTGTCAAATTTTTGTAGTCATTTTTTTTTCGCTGCGACAAGACACGTGGACGACGTTAACGAGATAAGTTAACGAATATAGAAGGAATTATTTATTTTTAAATCCCTTAACTGCATTCCTATTTCCAGGAAACTGTTTATTACATTTATTCTTTATTATATTTATTTATATTAAAATTGAATTTAAATAAAAATAGCAACATAACTAACTACGCAGAGCTTGTAAAAATTAAATTATAGATTTGAAAATAAAATATTAATTACTAAATAACTGTACATATAGTTACGCATTTGCATAATACTGCAGTTAAGGAATTTATAATCGTGTTTAAAGCTTAACCCTCGCCAGATTCTGTATAAATTCTTGCATATAATGTTGCACTGTGTGTAACATGACACGTGACAATGAGTTGCCAATACTATTAAGTATCATTTCACGCAATCGACATTGCATGAATGATCCAAATAAAAGATAAACGTAATTGATTTTTATGTTATTTTAATAATTGTTATTGTCAATCTTTGCCAAACAGCGCTGCTATAACTTTTGATTTTTTCGCACACGCTCGTGATATCCTTTTCGAATGCTTGAAATCTCTCCATTCATTGTATTTTTGCAAATCCTTCGGACCCCAATCGGCACTCGGCTTAAATGTCTAAAATTTAAAAAATGATTTTAGAATTTTAAACGCATGATTGTACGTTAAAATATCATATTTAAATAAAATATAAATATGTATTACATTCGAGCACTTGTCTCTATTCCGAAATCCAACAATAATAATGCCTAAGGGAAACGGAAGAATCCCTAAAGCCAAAAGCGTCCAACCAGCAGCTATAAGATTAAAAACATACTTTTTTTAATTATTTGTCATATAAAAATTATTTCTTATAATTATAATTTAAATTAATAATTGTAAATAACCTTTTTAATTTACGCTTAATTTACGCTTTGTTTACATTTACGTTTAATTAAAATTGGCTTGAATTGTATGATATTATAATTTTACATCTTAATTATAATTATAAGAATTTTACAAAAATAATATTAATACCATATGCGGACGTTGGATAATATTCATCATTGTACATGAGTGGTGTCATATCAATCAGGAAGTAAATCAAGATGGTGAATAGAAACAAAGGAGTTAAATAACACCAGCAGAATCTCCAATAAAAGAATGGACGTCGTCCTACCATGAACTCGATATCGTCCATAAAATTGTCAATACCTGATAAATAGGCAAATTATTTCTGCAAAATAATCTTTTATACAAAAATAAAATATATTACCGTATATCCAGGAAATGGCGATCATTTCGAAGGAAGCTAAAAACACGATAATAAAAGTTCCACCGAAATAGTCGACCAGGTTGAGAATGTATTGACCGCCCTATTAAATAAAAAAACAAACATTATTATTATAATTTTCTTAGTAATGCTTATGCTGTTTTAAATAAAAAACTGATCTTAAAAATCTTTTTAATTTCACTCTTCATCATTGTAAACATTGATAGTAAACGAGTGATAGAAGATTCTGCTATTCAGCAAGAGAAAAAAGATGAGGCTCACAGGCGTGCAGTAGACAATGCCGATTGAAAATCCGAGAATGGCAACACCAGCGGCGATCTTCCACTGATTAAGCCGTGGAAATTGGTCCTTGATAATGCTGATAATCACGTTGCAGAAAGCAACGGTAGTGCCTATGCCCAGCACGAAGAGCATCAGGAAGAAGAGCACGGCAAAAAGCTGCGGTACCACCGTGAATTTCGCCAAGGCTTCCGGATAGGATACGAAAGCCAACCCCGTCCCGGCGCGCACGACGCTACCGATATCGTCGCTACCAATTTCGTGGGCGAGATTACCCAGAATTCCGAAAATGGTCGCGCCCGCCATCAAGCTGGTGCAGAGATCCAGAGTCGTCACGATCATGCAGTCTCTGCAAGAATCCCCCGCTAATTTTTTAATAAACTTTCGCGCTTGAATTTTATAAAATTTCTACCAATAGCCAATGGCTTTTGGGGAAAAAAAAATGATCCTAGAAATAGACGCGTACCTCGATACCTTGTGATTGAAACTGTTGTAAGAGGAGTACATGGTGACCGCGCCGAAGCATACGCCGAGGGAGAAGAACGATTGCGTGACGGCGGCGTACCAAACCGCCGGCTCCAGGATCTTGTGCCACGTGGGCTTGAAGAGGAAGATGATGCCATCCATCGCTCCGTCCAGCGTCACCGCCCTCACTAGAAGGCTAATCATGACGACGTATGGGAAAATGGCTAGGAAGTAGGCGGCTTTACCAGTGCTCTTCACCCCCTTGCAGATCACCACATAGACGAATATCCAACTGACCAGCAACGCGAGGACCAGCTTCCACGAAGGTAGCCCGAGCCCATTCTCGATCCCAGTTTCATTAAGGACGTATTTTCTAAACACACAAATGATTAGGAATGTTTAGTCTATTTGAGAAATTAAGATCTCCTTTAAAAGAGCTACTTTAGATTTGTGATTTAATTTTTACATATATTTATTCACATGTCACATCTGTTTTTTCTGGTATATTCTAATATGTATATTTTATGCAATCTTGATTTAAACTTGTTTTCTACTCGGATAAACAAGTCTAAGAAAAATTAAAATCAATAAAAAAAGACTTATTAACACGAAGGAAAAAAATTTTTAAAATAAAGATAACGAGCGAGAGATGGATAAAAGATAATATCAGTGATTTAGTGTATTATATACAGCAATTTAGTGCATTATTATTATTATCACATAGCTCCGAGAGATAGGAACGGATTTCTATCCTGGATCTCGTCGTGGAACAACAAGTTTCTACGTATTCACGTCACACGTGATGTTAATTACAAAATATAGTCACAAAAGGCTTCTGTTAATTTATAACTGATATTGTGCGACGTAGCACGTGCACAGACGCGATAACGTCAGATAAAATAGAAATGCAAAAGATGTCCTAGGGACGCCTCTCTAATCACGTTGTAAAAGAATTATAGAGAGAAATTAATGCACCTGAAATAGAGATCGGCGGAGCTTCTTCCGCTTCCGTTTCTCGCTTGCTCGCCGCTCGACGAGCTATTGAAACACACGTCGCCCCATTCATCCCAACAATAGGACCATGGGAGCACTGACTGACAGCTGGCCACCATGTAATATAACGTCAGGGCCATAAGAGCGCAATAATAAGTGATTACGGAGAACACCGATACTGCCACGCCATAGCCGATCCCTAACAATCGACAAGTTAATCAATCATAATTAAACTTGCTAATTGTACTTATGCATGATAATTAAGTTCAATCATGCAAATTAAGTATGTATATTGTTATTCATGTATGTGCACGTTTCATACATAATGTACAAATATGATAATGTACAATAATAAATATGTTTCCTCAAAATATAAAAACTAATGGCAAATTTAATTGTGGACGCATATAGAAAAAATAGTCTTGCTGAAGTTATCTAAAAAAATTTTAAACAAATCTGAAAACAATTTTATTTTTATTTTAATTTTATTTATTTTTTATTTTATTTTTATTTAATTTTATTTTTTATAATACCGCAAAAAATGTTTACCATTCAAAAATAATCAGTTTAAATATTTTACATAATTATTTTGATGATTCAACACAGGTGTCTAAAGACTTTTAAAGAGAATTTTAGGGATATTCTTGATTTATATTATAGGATTTAATTATATATATCTAGATATCTGAATTTGCGTATCTGCGTTTTTAATGACAATTTCTCTCTTCCAGAGGACTTTTCCAGAGATTTCAGTTCTTATGAAAAGTACCTTGGAACGCGGGCGACACCGACCAGATTTGCACGCAGGATCTATTGGTGAACTGTCCGAGGATCATCTCCATGTAATAGAAGGGTTTGCCAATTACGAAGAGCACCACTATGTAAGGGATGAGGAAGGCGCCACCGCCATTCTCGTAGGCCGTGTACGGAAATCTCCAAACATTCCCGAGGCCAACGGAAAACGCCACGCAGGACATGAGGAATTCCACCCCGTTTCCCCATTGCGCCCTCGTCTTTTTCTCCTCCTCTTTGACCGACACCGAGATCTGCAAAGTAAATTACAGGAAGTTCTTCAGGTCTATTGAAGTTGCATATCGCTTCCTGGTGAATTTACCCTGCTTTCATGCTCGTTTCCGGCTGACGGCGGGACGGATAGCTTGAATATACCAGGAATTCCGTCGGTGTCGATGATGTAATTCTATTATGAAATTAATTATTCATTATCTGATAGTTTCTTTTCCATAGAAAGTAATATAAAATAATATATGGTTCATATACGCTCTCTGATCGCCTTGTGTGTCTTAGTCATTGGGCTGCCCTCCAAAAATGAAAGATTACTCACAATGCAACGCGACCTCGCAGAAATGGCTATTCGGATAGTTTAACACGTCGTAATTATTTCAATAGGCATAATAATTTAATTTAATTTATTTTGTAATTTATATTTACAGTCGGCCAATTTTGAATGGAAGATACATAACTTCGATGTCAATGCCGCCGCATTGTGTCCATCTTACGTAATGTAAAAACAAATTAGCATAAATTGGATTAACCGATCGCATTTTGCAATGTCTCATTGATGAATTTCTTGATAAATTTTAATTTAAATTTAATGAAAGATTTAGATTAGATTTAAATTTATAATGTCGGAAAAAATTTCGAGTTTTTAACGATTATATCTTGATATCGTTTACGGGAAAATAATGTTTACTGTTTTTATTGCCATATTGACAAATTGTTGAAACGGATGGACGTGATCCCCGCTTTATCTTATCGTAAAAATGTTTAAAAATTCTTACGATGATCACTTACATGAGCATTTTTATAACAAATTAATCAATTTATTTACGACATCAAGGTGGATAAATAGAAAAATATTGATAATAATGACAAGATCTAATGTTCTACAGTAAAACAAAACTTTCACTTTAATCTGAGATATTTTCTCTTTTCATTAATCCTAATGTAATATTATTAGATGTAATATTGCGCTTTATTGCAAATTTCTAATGTTACAAGCAACAGACGTAAGCATAACGGCTGAAGTGGCAGCCTACGAATTTCTGTAGATTTCTGTTTCTCTTTGACCAATTTCTCTCTCTCTCTCTCTCTCTCTCTCTTTCTCTCTCTCTCTCTGGTACACAATGACAATTGAATGATAATGATTAGAAATTGTTTGAAAAAAAAGAAGGTAAAATGAGGCCGACGACAAACATCTTTACCAAACACTTATGTTTACTTGTCCGCATTTAGCTAGGATCACATCATCGTTTTAAACAAACAGCATTTAATTGTATAATGACAATTATCACAATTATCGACGTATGTCTCGTTCGTAAAGGACTTTAAATTTGCAACTTCGATAATATTTTCGTATTAAAAATTCGTTTCTGAATTAAAATATTATAGCTTTGAAAGAACTGCATATAAAAAATGTGGCAATACAAAGTGAAAATTAAATGTATGGAAAAATATATTTATAAATAATTATGAGGACTTTCTAGTTAACATTTTACCTTTCGTTTTTATCATTAATCTCATGATAGAGACATGAGCGCTTTTCAAAAGATTCATTCCTCCTCCTATCTTTCTCTCTCTCTCTCTCTCTCTCTCTCTCTCTCTCTCTCGCGCGCGCGCGCGCGCGCGCGACAAAATAATCCTTTTACACATCTTTCACGTATTCTATGAATACCGAATTAATCGCGACCTATGGTTCTATAGTACGAAATAATCTTTTTATGTTGTCACATACGCTAATCTTCATATGACCCATGCCTGGCTTCGCTTCGACACGAGGCGCGATACCGTCCACCGCGTTGGTCCACCTCTTTTTTTTTCTTTTTTTTTTTTTTACCGAAAATCTGCGCGCGTCTTAGCCAGCCGGCAGTCTTTGGCGGACTGCTTAAAGAATTCGCGCGACGTTTGACGTATCCATGCATACAGATCTGCACGCGCAATTCTTTCCGCCAGATTAAAGCGCGCGCACGAGTAGTCACGGTAATCATGCTCGATCAAACTTCCACTGCCCCCCGCTTTCCCCCCACCCCTCCTTCTCCTCTCACCCCTTTCTCTGATTCCCCCCTATTTCGTCACACCTTACACCATCTCATTTTGTTTTGCATAAATCTTCAGTCTTACATGCGTATGTAACAGCGGGCAGGTGGTTGCGCAGCAAGAAATCCGTTTTCTCTTGATTTATTTCCGCGTTTAATTATCCGTCTCGCTGGCGAGATACAAAAAGAGATACTTCTCGATCGGCGGTTTCTCCTCACTGGACGGAAGAGAGAGAGAGAGAGAGAGAGAGAGAGAGAGAGAGAGAGAGAGAGAGAGAGAGAGACAGATCGACGATCGAGACTTACCTCAAGCGGGATATCTTTGTTCTCCTTTTTTTCCTCTCTTTTCAGGCAAAAGGTTGATCTTCCGCGAAATTTATGTAGTAGATCGAGACGATGGCGAAATAAACGTGACGAGATACGTCGGAAAATTTGTTTCACATTATAAATAAGGAGGAGATAAATTTCTTGCAGATGTTTAATTTTTACGTTGTACCGCGCGTCTGTCTGTTTAAAGATTCGCACCTGTCAAGGTTTACCAATGAGTAATTCGATTGACATTTTATAACGAGACAAATTGAATGTGAGCGACGATTAACTCTCATCATCATTGTTTCCATCGTCATATTGTTAATTCTGTGCGTCGAAGCGAAACCAAAGTTATTAATGTCGAAACCGTCTGTGGATATTTATAGAATAATGAGAATATTCGATACAACAAAAAGTTCTGACGTTGCGCTAAATTATATGTAATTGCTTAATGAATTCGCGGGTAATCCGTTCAATTTGCACGAGATGTTTCACTTAAAGAAATTCTCGTTAATCGAATTCAAGCCGACGGTTCTGATAAATAATGCATTTCACCGAGCGCGGTTTCAGTTGCGTAATGCCGGTGCGATTTCCTCGGTCTCAAGTACGCATAAACAAGGAAAGCTTATCGAGACCGCGAGTAAATTATCGAATGCGCGCGAGGAATGCCATGGGGAGGCGAGCACCGACGGACGGACGGATTTCTATAATGACACGTTACATGCGACTGATTCCTGAGCCACGTAATAATAAGAGCCGGCATAACATTTTGACAGAGAAGAGAACCGAACCGAAGGATTACGTTGGATAAACCTGAAAATCTAATCCCTATATAAATCTGATTGTCTGAGCGTTACATAACACCAATGACTCGTAATTACATCCGCGCGTAATTAAACAATAGTATTTCGTGTGACGTAATCACGGAATACTCGGAAGCGTAAATTAGAAGGCTCGTCTTTGATGTCTTTTGCTGTTTCTAATTTGATACTGGGATATTTTAAAGATATTTTACTTCTTAGAAGTTGATGATTAAAGAGAGATTAAAATTTATATTTTTCTAGAATATAATGTTTGAAATCATTTTTATTTTATTTTCTTTTATTACATTACGCTAGCTAACAATTAAGTAAAAGCAACTGACTTAGATGGGCAAGAAGATAATAAATAAAGCTGTTTATTTAAAAAACGTCTTCATTAGACCGCCTTTGGCGAGTTTTTTCTCCAGCATAAATGCTTTCCACTCTTGGTATATCTTCGGATTCTTTGGTCCCCATTTATCCTCCGCAGGCCGAAATGCTGCTTTGACAGACTATAATGCGTTTCCGAATTTCAAGAATTAGGATTTACGATTTCGACTTTAATTAAAAATTCGATTAATTCCATTATAATATCTACCTCGAGAACGGACGATGTTTTATTCGCGATTATTTTCTGGCAAAACCACCATATGATGGGAGATATTCCTAGAGCCAGCACAAACCATCCTATTCCTGAAAGTAAAAAGACACAGATATTGTTTTGCAATAATAATAACTTATAATTTGCAGTAAAAAAATTTAGATAATATATAAAATTATGGAATTCAAAAAACACTGACCGTAGGCATAACCAGGAAATCGTGCGCCATCGTACGTGGGTGGGTCATAGGTGGCACACGTGTAAATTAGTATGACGATCATGAGCAAAGGCGTAATCACGAGCCAACAGATTCGCCAGTAGAAACTCAGCCTCTTGCCCAGCATGAATTCCATGTCAGTGAGAAAATTAGAGAGGCCATACACCCAGAAGATGATTATCATCTCGAGGACACCGACGATTATCGCCACAAAAGTGCCGCCGTAATAATCGATCAACGTTATGAACCACTGACCGCCCTGTAATTATTATTTAACATCATTATTAAACATTAATACAGAACATTAATATTTTCTGAGAAGTACTTCTGTTTTTCAAGATTCTTGAGTTCTTTAATTATTTTAAAAAAATGTTAAACAATTTTATCTTGCAGAACGATTAAGAGTCACAAGCGATCACTTATTCAGAATAATTATGCTCGCAATATTTAAATTGTAAATTCGTATTCGATTAGCAATCGCTATTAAATAAATTCAGTATCAGCGTGGAGCTTTGCATTTCTGTGCGGATCAAACACGCGCACGATTAGTTATCAGGTATCGGTTAAACGCAACATTTGATGACTAATGTTTGTGTGTGCTTTAGAGCAAGCCTTGCGTGACCTGTTTAACACACCGGAGTGATATAGACGAGGCTGACGACGAAGCCGAAGCAAGTGACGCAGAGCACCAACAGCCACTGCCTCATCATCGGCAGGTGATCGCGAAAGATGCTGAACACCGCGCCGCTCAGCGCGACGGCGCTTCCTGTGCCGAGGACAAACAGCATGATGAAGAACAGGACGGAGAAGAGCTGCGGCACGAAAGTGAAACGCGATAGCGCGTCCGGATAGGAAATGAAGGCTAAACCGGTGCCGCCGCGAACTACCTTCGAGATGTCCTTCGCTTTCATCTCGTGGGCCAGATTACCAAGGATGCCGAAGATCGTGCAACCGGCCATCAGGCTGGTGAACGTATCCAGCGTAGTCACTATCATCACGTCCCTAAGGAAATGAGTAGAATGAAATGAAATAAAAAGCATTTTTTTCCTTCTTAATTCTTCTTAACTCATTCGCGATAAAAACTGACACTTTAAAGAATTGAGTTCAAAAGCTTTCTTTTTTAATTTATTTTGTTAATATTCTATCTGTCTGCCTTTCTTTATACGTTGTATTACCTGTCTACTCTGTGTTCGAAATTGTTGTAGGACGAATAGTTGATGATCGGGCCGAAGCAGACCGACAGTGAAAAGAAGCACTGCGTAATGGCGGCGTACCAGACGGTGGGCTTCCACAGAGCGTCCCATTTCGGCGTTACGAAGAAGAGGATGCCGTCGACGGCGCCTTCAAGAGTGACAGCTCTGATCAACAGAGCGGCCATCACGACGTATGGGAATATCGCGAGGAAATAGGCGGCTTTACCCGTGCTCTTCACGCCGCGGAAAAGCACCCCAAAGACGCAGGCCCAACTGAGGAACAGACATATCGACAGCTGCCAGGACGGCACGCCGATACCATTCTCGATGGACTCGTATTCCTGCAACACTATCTTCCTGAAAATTGGAAATATCATAAAAAATTGTAATAGTCGTTCCTAAAAAAATTTAAAAGAACTCTTCAATATTAAGAGTGGGTTGTTTCATCTTTCGATAAATTTTCTCGCTCTTTCGCATTTTCTTTTTTTCTTATTCACAGCTTTATTCAGTAAATAAATTTATTCGGAAGGGAAACAATCGGCTCTAAATAGACTAATAATATTAATAGACTCAAAGAAGCAACTAATGCAGTTTTAGCGTCGAACCTGAAGTACAGCTCTGCAGAACTTTGTACAGTGACATTACGAACTTCAGAAATAGTTTTATTTAACGAAACATCGATACAGTAATCTTTCCATTCTGGACGACAGATCGACCATGGTAATTCAGATTGGAAGCTCTGCACCAGATAATACAAGGTCAATGCCATCAAGGCGCAGTAATACGAAACAACGCAGAATGCGGCGAACGCTTGCGAGTATCCCAATCCTGAAAAGAAATAAAGTCAAGAGGCTAAACTCTATTTAGTATTTATAAAAAAATTGCACAAAATTAATATTTGAATTTTTATAATAAAATTTTTTTCTAGTATCATCGATAAAATCTCAAATAATTTATTATTTAAATAATAATAGTTTATTATTTATTATTTAAACAATTAAATTAAGCAATTCTGAGAGAAATCTTAAAAATGCTCTTCGATGTACACTCATGTTGAGATTCGCCGAAGCCGTTATCTTACTTTTTATATATCATCATAAAGTAGGTCATGCGCGTTCAAGAGTTAAATTAATTCTATTATAAAAAGACTCGAGATCGTTTCTATTCTTCTCGGAAGATCTCACCTTTCATAGCCGGCGTCATGTACCACGTTTTCGCGCAGGATCTGCTGGTGAACTGTCCCAGGAGTCCTTCCAAAAGATAAAATGGTTTCCCGACCAGGATTAAGACTATAATATAGGGTATCAGGAAGGCACCACCGCCGTTCTCATACGCGGTGAACGGAAACCTCCATACGTTTCCTAATCCAACGGAAGTGGCTATACAAGCCATCAGAAACTCCAGTCTACCTTCCCATTCGGCTCCCTTGGTGACTACCTGACAATCAAAAATTTATTTTCTGAAATTGACGATTCCCTCGATTTGACATGACGATGTACGTAATAATACGCACTAAACTTTCAGGTTTCGGTTCCTGCTCTTTATCGGAACTCGTCGCTGTCTCATAATCAGGCGGAATATTCTCGTGAGAATCGAAACCGTCCAACTGGAAGGCCTCGTTAGTATACCCATTTGGCTTCTGAAAAACAAAAATAATTCGCAAGTGAATTTAATGAAAAATCGCGGTACCCGGTCTTCAGGTATTTTACGTATAATTTAAGAGAATCTCACGTAAATGTCGTCCTCTATTTTTTCCGGTTTTGCCATTACGACGCACGAGAAGTGCGAGAGACGCGAGAGGAACTAGAGAGAGGAACTAGAGAGTCTTTGAAATTTTTACGTTTTCTAGGACGCGACGGAACGCAACGCTAATCGCGCCACGCGCGAAAAACTGACCCGGACTTTTCCGCCGATGAATACCGAGGCTAGAATCCCGTGACGATCACTCTCACAGGAGAACAATCTTTATCCTATCTTCACTCGCGAATATACTTCGCGATAAGGTAGGAACAGAAGTAGCACTCTCGCGATGCTCCTCGAACTAGATTGCGAGCTGCTCCTTCGCACTTTTATTCGCGGTTCTCGATATTTCTCTAAGATTTTATCACGAAGTGGATGCTTTATCAGCATAAGTGTTTAACACTTCATGCGTGACAATCACTCGCGAATCTCTCTCGACTATTGTCAATTTGCAGATTTTCCGTGACGGAGGAGAGATCCGGCGGAGTCTCCGCGAAGATGCAGCTAATGACTGAAACTTCCTCTCGGCGAAAATGACGATCCATCCGGAAGTGTGGAATAATTTCAACTGCCGGAGGCTCCGACGTGTCTGCAAATCTCCGATTGACGGAAAACAAAGATACCGCCGTTCCTTGCATTCGCATCGCTCGAGGACGCGACTACGGGACGCTCGTTAGCCACCGATTGGTGGCTAACGAGCCAACAAATCCGCGTAAAGTCGGACAAAGCTGTCCTTCCCCCGATTAGATACTAGTTTCTCATTGCTGCACACACGAATATACTTCGCGAATATGCATCACGTGCCACGACTTTCATCTCTCGTGATGTAACGAGCGCGTTAGACCAATAATTTTTAATAGTAAGCTCCGAGATGTCTTCAAGGATTTCTCTCAACTCGGCACGTGAATACCGATAAGATTTTTCCTCTTTATTGCTCAAAAGCTGTTCCCCTAATTGGACTATTATTTGCAAAAAGATATACAATATAATAATTCTTACGTATTGTAATTATATTTATTTAATCTTAAATTTAATTGAAAATTATTTTTCAAGATGATTAAAGAAAAATTGAGAAATGAAGACATGAGGTTGAAGTTGGAATTAGATTTTAATAAAATCTGAAGATTTTTTTGCAAAATTTTATTTTATTTTGGAAAATTTTACGCGTGTTCTCCAACTTTCGCCTAATTTTTTATCTAATTGTCTTCGAGAGAGAACAAAAAATTGATATAAATACAGATCTTTTAAGATATTATTTAAAATAATATTATTTATATACTTCTTTCTTTCACAAAATAAAATGAATTACTATCAATACGTTTATCATTAAAATCAATAAACGCAGATAATTTCATTATCAATAAAATCAACAAACGCAGCTATAATCATTTAGCGTGGAATAATCAAACCAGTATAATTTCAAAAATAGTTTATTGATCTATTTTTTATTTTCCAACTAATAATTTCTCAAAAATATATATGGAGGATATGATAAAGATATCTTCGATTGTTATAAAGATTAATCGAACGCAATTTTTCTTTACGCAACAAAATTATCTTGGTCAATCGAAATATGAAATGGAAACAAAAGTAAGCGTCAACACAATGTGTATTCGTGTTTGAAATACTTTAAGTACTACGATAAAGATTTCTTTATCTTGAATAAAAACCAAACTAGGCCAAGATCGTAAAGTCATAAAGACACTATGACTGTGTGACGCGTTCATGAAATTGTCAAACAAAAACCTTTGCGAATTTCTGAGAGGAAAAGGATGAAAGGAGACACGAGTCATCTAAAAATCGTGCATCAGTTGATTAACATAAAGAAAAAAATGCGATATTGTTCAGCCAGTTTCCAATTTAACCATCGTAATTTCTCTATAATGCTCTACACTACTTATGGTTTTCTTTTCATATTGGAAATTATCCAGGAAAATGTTGAATTTCTTTCATGCGAAAAGACTGTGATGTTTGTTGAAAAAGTTTGCAAAATCTACAATGAATTTATTCATAAGATGCGTTTCTCATTAGAAAGGTGAATTATCTGCCGTGTGCAAATTTAATAAGTAAATTAATTTATCGGTGAACATGAAAAAGAATTCATCGACATACTTCGTATTTTTTTATTACCTTTTCGCTATTACTGTGATTGTTGATTACATATCTGTATAAAAAAAAAAACTGCATATGAGACTTTTTGTTATTCTATATTTACATGATTGCCAAGGTGCACTTATGTAAATGTGCAATAGCGGTATTCATTTGCAAAATACAAATAGATTAAAGATGGAAAACAAATTGAAAATAGATATACTTCTTCTGGTTTCAGATTGTGTCGAATCGGAAATAAAAACGCGCGCAAATATTTTCGTAATTTATTTTCTAACTATTTGAAAAATCTCGCAATAATATTTCGCATTAGTCTTGATGTGCAATGTTAGAGATTTCATAAAATTCCGTGTTCGCAATCCGCGCGAAAATGACTGTCGATTCGATTCGCGATGCCTTTGTCAGACTTTTCAATTGGTGGATCGAGCAATCTTTTTTCTTCTGACAAGAATGACACGACGGAAAATCGTACACATTTCTGTAAAGCGACGCTTCGATCGGTTCAACCATTTATTGGATTAGTGGACAATTGTCAACTATGGATAATGTGAGCGACGTATATTACCTGGTCCAATTGATTGTCCGACAGATCTGGATATTTTTGCAAGTACGTTTTTCATGTCCCGCCTGCTTGCGATCGAAAGAAATTCTTAATAACATACGTAATTATACGTGTTATTAATCAATTAATATATATTAGTGTTAATATATATTATTTATATATTATATATTTTATTTATTTTATACTATATATCTTGTATCATTTGTATATTTAGATATTTATTTGTTTACTGTTATTGCCTCGAACAGAGATCGAGTTTGAACACTACGTGAATTTTTATGTATCTTTCGCTGCACTATGTAACTTGCTTGCGGCTTACGCTCGTAACTTTACATGTCGCAGGACTTTATCTTCCGCGAATTTACGTGGTTCGCGTCCACGGAGGAAAACCTCGACAACGCAGATTCGAAGATACGAGCTATGCCACAGCAGCATCCCATCGCCGATCTTTTTGTATTTCTTGCGATTTGCGGGCTGCTCTTCGCGTTCATGATACTGTCAGTGAATTCTCCGAAGAACGAAGCATCGGATGACACGAGCAACATTGAAACGTAAACCTCCTTGGCTTATTAAAAAAAAAAAAAAAAAACAGATTTGATTTATTGAGATTATTGTTAAATAAAAATTGAGAATTTAGCCAAGATCTCCTTTTTTCCATGACTAATAGGATTTCCATGACTCTCGAGGAAGATCCGTCATCCTTTTGGTACCAAAGAACTACGAGATCAAGCCTAATAAGCTGCCATCACGCTTGTGGCGATTCGATTGGTCTATCGCATAATGTCGTTCCTAAGATACAAAATATCTCGTCACCGATTATCTCGAACACTAGGATATCAGCACCTAGTATGGATCCTCCTCAGCAGAAAATAATAGATCAATCAACATCAAGTCCCTCGTGTGACTTCAATCCTAGTTCCTCAAATCTCTGCAACAACACGAATGGTAATTTTAACGGTATCGCAGACGAGATAGCGCGATTGTTCAAAAGTAATCTCGGTAATGCCTTTCTATTTCACGAAATTAATTCTCTTCCTTCCTATCTTAATCCCTTAGCGTCTAGAATCTCGAGAGCACGCTTGAGCTACGTTAAGCACACACGAAAAACGCAGACGGGTCGTCCTGTTTCTCAAACGACACCCCGAGACTGGTTGATAAGGCGCACCAGGAGCGGTCACGTTTATGGGAAATACCCGATTTTTCGAAGAAGCGGTAACGCGTAGACGTCGATGTCGAAGTCAATGAATGAGAGTATCTGAGATTACTCGTCGTTTGATTCAAGATAAAAATATCTTCTTCAATTGAGAAGGATCTCGATGACATTTTTGAGCGCTCCTCAATTTTTGATAATTATAACTATTTTCGACGATTGTAATTCTTTTCCTTGTTGTTGTTTATATCGCCTTTTTGCCGATGCGATATAATACTTTTGAGAATGATTTTTATATTTTTATCAATGTTCACACGGCGCGCGTATCGCCGGATATAATCCCGGCGGTATGGAATTATGCCTGTTTGTAGTCGACTTATAATGTGATTAATAAACGCTTTACGACAGCCCGCGAGTTTCTTATCGATTGCTCCACCGTTTTTAACAGCGATTAACCCATTTGGTATACGCGTTATCGGCAGATAACAACGAGAGCGAGAGCTCCGTTCGCACTATTTATTGCACTCGTCTGCATTGCCCGTCGTAAAACAAAAGTCCGCTTGCAGTGTCTTATCTCCGCGGGCAGTGTCTTTCTTGAATTATATGGATTATACACATAAAGATCGAGCGCGATAAAACGATCGAAACCGTTTGCGTTTACGATAAACAACGCGCAGCGGAGAAATTCTTATAATTCTTATACCTGCTTCTTTTTTTAATTGACATTGTAATCGTGTCTAGAACGTGCCTACTCGCGAAGACATGTATACAAAAAATATGTAGATTTCCCAAGGTGTAATATTGCTGTTGTAAAACGAGAATAGAATTGAGAAAGAACGCAGATGAAAGATATGCGATCTCGTGTTGCAACTTGCATAAACAGAAATACATATCACAGATGTATACATATAAGCGGTGAACTGTCGCGGTTGAGTCCAGTTGCGAAGCATGATCTGATTCATCTTGATTTGTATTATGAGTCCGCGTGGGAATTCCTATTAAAATCAGCACCGTTTGAAACGCACAAATAGGAAATTACCCATACACATGTAATAAAGAATCTTGCACAAGTTATCAGTAATTATGTATAGAATAGAATGTAAAAAAAGGATACGCTTCTATTTTTATGCCTTATGCCAAAGTATTAATTTTTTTACAAAATAATATAAAAATTTTTTTTTACAATTGTTTGTATTATTAATTTTATATTATTTGTTTTATATTATTTCGGACAAATTTTAATATAAACTGTATTAATTATAGCACTTGACTCTTATTTTGCTCTCTTTGTTTTATTTTTTATTATTAATTTATTATTAATGATGCAAATTGAACTATTTTTCACTGATGATTATAAAGCAAATTATTTGACACATTATCATGTTATATATTTCACATAAAATTATTATTTGATATATCATTCAACATTTTCTCTTTGAACAGTTGATTCCGATCGATGAAACTATGGCAACGTTAAGAAAACAAATCGCTGTCACTGTCTATCGTGAAGGCAACGTGTCGGAGGGAATATTCCTTCTTTCCTTCCTGTCATTAATCTACATAGATCGCACGTCGGATAAAAACCGTCGTGCAACTTGTCCCCTCCCGGTCTATCCACACTCGTCGTCATACAGACCCTAAGGGCAATCGTCGAAGGACGTGCCGATGGCCGTTCCTCGGCGCCGACTATGGATATCAAGGACAGCAGCGACGAGGATGACGAGGGAACGCACATCACAGCGTTCGGTAAATTCGACGAGGCGATCGTGGTGCGTAACGCCGAGGAGGTCAAGAGCCCGGTGAGCCGCGGCCCCGCGAGTTCCCGAAGGACCAGGAAGAGCGTGACAAGTGACAGCACAAACACATTGGCCTCCAACTCGCCGCGTGGCGGAGGCGGCGGCGGTCAGGAATTCAGGAGGTAATTGTTACGCAAATCACGGCTTATTACCTACGTTAATTGACAATAATGGCCACCTGGTGACGCTGACTTCATAGAATTTTTCCTGTAACATATTTTCTTATTGCGTGACTTATCATATTTATAGATACGTAAATTGTAATAATACTTCTTATAATCCGGCAGATACTCGACGGGCAATGATATCGGCTTCGAGAAATCGATGGGGATCGGCAGCGATCCTTCGGATAGCGAGGAGAGCGACGACGATGACATCCAGGGCAGCAGCGCCGCAAAGCCGATTGACCTGTACGATCCCAAGGAGTTCGAGAATTTAGAGACCTCGACGGAAGTCAAGGAGTTGTTCCAGAATATCATAAGGCAAGTGTATTTCTACCAAAAATTACGGTCTCATCTCCCAAAGCAACTATTAAATAGAAAAAAATAAAAATTAAAAAATAAAATAAAGTAAAAATATAGAAAACAATACAAGTTTAAAGTATCACAGAATTCTTGAAAATATCACAATAAGAAATGTAAAAATGTGGATTTATTAGTATTATTTATGGGGATTTGAAATGTAAAATAAGTATATTTATTAAATATTTACGCACCGATAACAGTACTTGATTCTCTGTTGCCTTTATTTCTTATAACAAAACTTACTTTCGAGATTTATCGTCTCGCAATCAAACGACTGATCGTCGATTCAGGTACACGCCGCAGAGAATCGAGCTGAATTACAAGCTAATACCGTTCATCCCCGACTACATACCAGCGGTCGGCGACATAGACGCCTTCATAAAGGTGCCTAGGCCTGACGGAGTAGAAGATAAGGTCGGCCTTACGGTACTAGACGAACCATGTACCGATCAGTCGGACCAGGCGGTGCTGCATCTGCAGCTGCGGAATCATTCGAGGAGCGCCGGCGCTGCTGCGAGGCAGGCGGTTGTCAAGAGGATCGAAGACGCCGAGAGGAATGGCAAGTCGATCGACAAATGGATCGACGACATGAATCAGCTGCACAGGAGTAAACATCCCCCGGGGGTGCAGTTGAGCCGCGCGATGCCGGACATCGATGGGCTGATGCAGCAATGGCCGCCGCAGGTTGAGGAGAAGCTCAACGAGCTGCAGCTGGATCTGTTGGAGCTCGACTGCGAATTGCCACAGTTGGTCGACATAGTTTGTAATCTCCTGGATATTCCTACGCGCGAGGATGCCCGGCTGGAGGCCCTCTACACGCTGTTCACGCTGTACTTGGAAATCAGAAACGTCGAGAATCAGAATTTCAGTTAGCGTTAGATTCGTAGTTAGGCTGTCCTAAGAAGCGTGTCCGATTCTGAAAGTTATATTTTCTGTAACGTCTACGTCAACATTCATTGTAATTTCCATACAAATGCTAATTATACCGACTTGATAGATGTCAGATCCGTACAGTCGCAATCTCGATACTCTAACTATCCATTCTTCTGGTAAACAACTGATAGTAATGTTACATTAACATTATAAATCTGTTTTTTTTATCGCTGTTTTTTTTATTGACTGCACTAAAATTTTCTTTTTCGTTTCTGTTAAACTTCAAACATATATTTATTTTATTTTAGATACAACAAGCGTTGTCCAATTCAGCTGAAAAAAAAAAAAAAAAAAAAAAAAACAAAGATTTTATAATATTCTATTCAACGATACAAGGGTAATATAGCACATGTCTTAAGAAGAAAATTATAATATTGATTTAACATTAGTCAGTATTTACCGGACATAGAGCTTCGTTTCTCATTCTCTTGATATTTTTTGCTAAGATTATTACTTGTAAGATAAGACTTAAACTCCCGGCCAGATAAGGACCTACGAGTGCAGGGGGTAACTCGCTAATGTCCATTTCTATCAATATAGATTAACTTTAATATCGTTTACTTTACTTTTAATCTTTTTCTAATTCTTAAAATTAAAGCTAATCTACATTGGTAAAAAGAAAATAAACATAAAACATCTATGACATCTCCGTGATAGTTCAACTCCGAACGCTCTCGGACGTTGATCGCGAATCTTATCGCACAGAGTGCATTGGCGCCTCCCCGAGAAAGATGCACGCGGCTTCGCGTGACCTCGACCTCGGGGGTATGTCAGCCCGCTCTCTTCCCATCTCTCTTCCTCCCTCCCGAAATCGAGTAGTGAATAATGGCACGCGTGCGTCATGTTCACGCTCGCGCGCTTTATCGGTCGGTCAGTCGGTCGCCACCGCCACTGCCGTCATCGTTGTGTCGTTGTTACTGCTGCTGCGCTTCCGCAATTGCGTAGCAATGAGTCACTCGGGACTAGTTACGTACCCGCCGTCGATTCGTTCGTCCGCAATATATCATTTTGATATCATTTTCCCCGTGCACACGCACGCCTCTCACGTACGATTCCGCGTGAACACCACGGTATGGTGTGACCCATGAGGTGAACATCTCGACGATCTCCCCGTAGATCGTGGATCATCCCCTTCGCTGGGAAATGCGGTTGAGAACACATCTCTAGATCCTGTCGCAGAGAACAATGAATCCATCCACGATGTCCAGTGCCGAGAACAATAGAGAAAATATTGATTGCATCGACATCTGCGACGAGGACGACAGGGAGAGGCTGATCAAACCGAGGAACAACTTTGCGTCATATTCCAACAATGATATCAATGTGCGATTTCGGGTAAATCGAATTGAATAACTCGTTCGCGAGTTTTCTCTTACTGTATATCTATACTGTTCTATTGTATCAACACAGAGCAGCGCCAACGTTAATACATCGTACAGCGAAATAGAGGCTATCTTGGGTCAACCCAAAAGGGTGCACGTCGAGGATATAACTCCAGGAGCGACTAATTTCTTATCAACCAATTATGAAGTAATCGCATAATAACTTTTAATGGTGTATCGATTGCGATCACCTATTGACCTCGTTTAAAGATGATTGTTTATGTTTTCTTTTTTTTTTGTTATATACATACACATATAACTACCTTATCTTCTCTTGGTAATGTCGGTTGGATTAATGGCATCTTGTTTTCAGAGTCTGGATTATGATCCCTGTGAAAATTATCTTCTACAAGATGAAGAGAGGAAAAAGGGATACAAGTTTGTTGTTAAAAAGAATTTCGCCAGATGGTTCATCTTCCTCCTGATCGGAATTTGCACTGCACTCATAGCATGCTTTGTAGATATATTAATAGAGGAATTATCCAGCAAAAAATATGGCTGGCTTAAGAAATGTACATTTAATAATACATGCAATCTGTATAAGTTAAATACGTGTGGTAATCTATATGATATATAGAATAATATACATATCTTATGTTGACAGATGTAGATCACTGTGTGATAGAAGGATGCCTGTGGTTACCGTATGTGATGTGGTTAGTGTCAAATATGGTACCAGTCTTCATAGGTGCCGTCTTAGTGGCCTTCATTGAGCCTGTTGCTGCGGGGAGTGGTATTCCGCAAGTAAAATGTTATTTGAATGGAGTCAAAATACCGCGAGTTGTGCGCATTAAAACATTGGCTGTGAAATCTATCGGTGTTATATGCACCGTAGTTGGAGGCCTAGCAGGAGGCAAGGTAAGTGACCCATCATCGTTATTTCTATTCGTCAAGATCATTCACGTTTGATATTTTTTGTGCAGGAAGGTCCTATGATCCATTCTGGTGCTATCATAGCTGCAGGGATCTCTCAGGGTAAAAGTACGACTTTTAAGAAGGATTTAAAAATATTCGAATACTTCAGAGAAGATCATGAGAAACGAGAATTCGTGTCCGGAGGTGCTGCGTCCGGAGTGTCGGCGGCTTTCGGAGCACCTATTGGTAATATTAATATTAAATATTAACAGTTATAGATAGAACATTTTTCGCGCATTATTTTAATAATAAATTCTTTTATTAATTTAAACTCACTTTTTTCTCACAATAAATATCGTGTAATAAAAAATGTAAAAATAACTTGCAATTTTTGGATTTTATAGGTGGAGTCTTGTTCAGTATAGAAGAAGGTACTAGTTTTTTCAATCAAAGTCTTACATGGAGAACATTCTTCGCCAGCATGATCACTACGTTCACTTTGAATGTGATTTTGAGTGCGTATCATGGGCATCCCGGAGAACTCTCGTATCCTGGTCTGTTAAATTTAGGAAAATTCGACTCGATTCCGTATCAGATCTATGAGATACCTCTATTCATGATAATGGGCACGTTCGGCGGATTGCTCGGCGCTCTGTGGAATCATATCAATTACAAGATCACTTGCTTCCGCTTGCGTTTCGTGACACAAAAATGGCAGAAAGTGATCGAGGCTCTTCTAGTAGCGATATTGAGCGCGACGATGGGATCCCTGATGATATACTTTGTCAATGACTGTAAACCATTAGGTAACGATCCCACCAAGTTTCCAGTACAAATGTATTGCGCGGAAGGGGAATACAATGCAGTCGCCGCGTTGTGGTTTCAGACCCCGGAAAGTAGCGTACGATCTTTGTTTCATGATCCTAAAGGTATGCGCAATATACAATAATAATATTAATATAATTATCTGAAGACAAACGCACAATTAAATTACGCACTTGTAGGTGCTCACAATGATATGACGCTAGCAATTTTTGTTGTACTATATTTCTTTCTTGCTGCAACGACTTTCGGCCTATCAATGTCAAGTGGCCTTTTCATTCCCTCCCTGCTGATTGGATCCGCATGGGGTAGATTAATTGGATCGGGTCTCTCAAGATTGTGTCCAAATTGTGTAAGAATCAGGAAGTTGAAGTCAACGCAGCAAAATAAAATGTCAGCTGTTGTATTATAAATATAAATTTCGCATTATAGGAAGTATTAGATCCTGGCAAATACGCTTTATTAGGTGCTGCCGCACAATTGGGAGGGGTAGTCAGGATGACAATAAGTTTAACCGCGATCTTAATAGAAGCAACTCAGGGAATATACTTTGGTTTACCTGTTATAATAGTCCTTATAATGGCAAAGTGGGTTGGCGATTTCTTTAATGAGGCAAGTATTATTCATGCTTATATGTATCATATGCATGCATTTTATAATAAATATATATTATATAAGTAAATATTTATCTTTTAGGGAATTTATGATATTCACATACAAATGGCAGGAATACCATTACTTCCGTGGGAACCGCCTCCACTTTCGAATAATATTTACGCAACTGAGATAATGAGCCATCCTGTCGTGGTGCTAAAAACTGTTGAAAATGTAGGGCACATTGTCGAGCTTTTGAAATGCGTTACATTCAATGGATTTCCAGTAGTTGATCCACCAAGTAGCGATCAGGTAACGATCTGCCAGTTTGTTAATTATTTCGAGCAATTTTGTATGTTTTTACTTTAATTCTCGTTTTTTTTTTCAGGTTGAAATAAATTCATACGGTCGACTCCGAGGTTTAATATTACGTTCTCAGTTAATAGTACTTTTAAAAAATAAAGTATTCAATGAGTATGAGGATTTTTGGGAAAAACCTTTGAGTATAAAGATCTTTCGAAATGAGTATCCTAGATATCCAACCATTGAGCAAGTTGCCATCACTGACGAAGAAAAAACCTACACGATTGATTTGAGACATTTTATGAATCCTTCTCCCTATACAGTACAACATGTTAGTAGTTTCTACATTAAGTTCTTTCTATTATCTGAAAATATTTTAGGCTCATGCAAATGTTTGTCTCTTTTGTATAGTCTGCAACACTGCCAAGAACATTCAGGCTTTTTAGAGCATTAGGATTACGTCATGTACTAGTGGTAAATGATACTAATGAAGTAAGTAATATAAATTGCAATCTATGAAAAAATTATTTATATACATTTGTATATTTTATCCAGGTAATTGGTATTATTACTCGAAAAGATGTTGCCAGATTCAGGATATGGAAGCATCGTGGAAGAATGGGGCTGGACGAACTTTTAATCACTAACAAAATTTAATTTTGTCTTTTTTTTTAGAACTCTATTTTGCTCGAATTTTATCGCATTTAAAATTTTGCTAGTTTGTTATAACATGTCATTTTATTATGTAATAAATTTTAAATGTGTATATGTATATATATATATATATATATATATATGTGTGTGTGTGTGTGTGTGTGTATATATATATATATATAAAATTTAAAATTTTGTATCATATACAAACATTATATCGCCGTAAACGAGGCTCGCAGATATTATAGAAATGCATGATAGTGCATTAAAAAAAGACATAGTTCTTTATACATATTTATATGTGTACATCTTTATATATATTTATATGTGTACATCTTTATACATATTTACATGTGTACATAAGAAGAAATCTGCCTCATACATACCCTTTAGGTTACATTTTAAGAGTCAAAATTTTAATTATTTACAAATAATACCCATCCAAGCCATGACCAAAGCTTGAAGAAAAGATATACTGGTAGAATGACCAACAGTAACAAAAAATAGTATTCATATGATGATATATACATTGCGTTAATTGATATTTTATTCATATGAGTTAATTCTTTTGACGAAACATTGTTATCTATTTAATATATGAATCTTTTTATACAACCTGAAACAAAAACCAAAAGTATTCTGTTGTACAATGAAAAAAATACAATTATTTATTTTTATAATTTTATCTAATTTCCATTAAACCTTAAATGTGCCAATTTCTGAAATTATATATTATAGAATAATTAAAAAATGTATATCAAGAAAGTGAATTAAAAATAAAAAAATATAGACCAAATATATATATATATATATATGACATAATTTTTTCTAAATTGTTAAAGAATTAGAGATAACATTAAAAATATATTTTCTGTTGTAAGAAATATAAGCTATTAATGCATTTTAATTCAATTTAATGTTCATAATACTTGAGAACTCTTAAATTTTCTATAAAAATGGTAACTATGTAAATTTATTATCTAAAGTACAAGTTTCATTCCTTGGAATATCAACATTCACAAATTATCCTGTATCATACATGAATTCTTACACCATCTAAACGCTTAAACACTTTAAAAATGCTTACATTTCTTTCAATTTTCTAAACGTAGATCTATATAAGTCAACATCAATATTTATCAAGTGATTTTGATTATAATCACGACGTCGCATACAAAGATGTATCGGCGTGTTTTACTTTTATCTCTTCTCCGACGAACTGACTTGGAGCGTCGTATCGACTGATCCGTTTTCCAACGAAGAGATTTAATCAGCTGTCTTGTTTAAACTCCCTTCGATTAAACTTCATACAATCCGCAAGAGTGTCTCGCTTCTCCTCTCGATCGTCGCCGGCCTTCGTCGCGCGATTAGTATACACACACACACACACACACACACACATATATATATATATGTATACCAATTATACACGTCACACCATAGCCTAAGGCGCCCAAGACGGCGGCTACGTAAGAACGCGGAATACAGGCAGAGGCGCCGACGGACGGTCAATAGTTTCGCGGGTCGTACACCTGTCTGTCGCGAGGTTGCGGACGATAGTAGGAAGGGGTTATGGTCAATAAACGCAACCACGTCACACGCAGCCTATCGGCGGCGGCGACGACGACCCCGCTTGGCCCCTTAAAGTGGCTCCGTCGCGAAAATCTTACGTGTCGGCCGATACCGCCTTTGTGCGCCTATTTCGCAGGATAAACCGGGTAAGAGACGCGCGGATCGACGTGGGAGGCGAACTGACGGACGCGGCACGCGTCGAGGAAGCCGCGGATGCGTGTCGCAGCCCCGCGGCCGGCCGATTTCTCGTCAGGGTGAGTTGACGGCGCCTTTCGGCGGATCGGCCGAAACGCGCCCGCCATTGTTGTCAATCGTCGTCGGCCGGGCGGTAGGGTGGCCGCGGGGATTAGGAGGGAGGGGACGCGCGGAGACTAGGTGGCGCGGGTAGGGAGAGAAGTGAGCCGCGCGAGGCGAAGACGACATTCTTAGGTCGGCGCGCGCATGCGCACGCCCGCTCGCCCGCGTGACAAGCATCGCTGTCGCGACTCGCGACGCCGAGGCGGAACGCTCACTTCTCCCCCGTGCGGTTTTTTGCTCTCCCGATTGTTCCCGATTGCGTCGCGTCGTGTCGCATGGCGGCGCGTCCATTTACGCAACATCGCACTGTCGCGCACACCGGGCGACACAGCGTGGAGACACGACGAAGAGGATCGGGACAACGATGAAAAGAGCCGTTATGCGCGCGAGATAACTCCAGTGTAGGCCAGTAGCACGTAGAAAAACATAAACAATGATTTAACGGTGAGCGAATCAGCCAATCAAGTTCGGACTCGAAAACGTACCATTTTGAAATTTGGCTTGGTTCAGATCGTTTGAGTGTTATTGGTTACACTTTTCTATGTGTCAATAGCTGTGGCACTCGTAAATTCGTCATCACCGCAGCTGACAAGAAGGGAAATTTGATGACATTTAATGTCGTTTGCATTTTTCTCATAGAAGATTCGCGTCTCTGATTATTTGTATGATGATTTGTCGGACTGGGATGACAGATGTTGACATTAATTGATAACGTACATCTTACAGATCACTTTGATTTAATTGTCTTATCGCAACGTATTGGAAGATTAGGTTAGATTTCAAATATGAATGAATGTAGTTTATCGTCTTGCGTTTCGTCGTAGTTCTTACAACATATTTACAATCTTTCATTTATTTCAGATGTCTGCTGCACCGTCTTTCAATTGCAGTATGTATAAGTGAATAAACAGAGCTATGGTTGTGGTTATTGCCATTGAAGACAAGAAAACCAAATAATCTTATTGAATGCTGGAGTCATTCTAAAAAGGAAAGAAGATCAGAATATTGGAAAGATAAGCTGGAGAGATAACATTTATTTTACCTGAAATATTTATTCTATTTGTTTATTCTAGATTATTTTAGACTTCACAATCCTATCATGTGAGAGCACATGAAGGATAGTGTTGGTAACAATTGTATCAGTAAATTGAACTCAATGCCAGAAAAGAATCTTGCCTTAAAACAATAAAGGGAAATGCGAGATTATAGATGTCAGAGACAGGGGAGGATCGTGCTGTCAGACTGTATGCGGCTGCGGAGATAATGAAAAACGCCAGAGCTAAGGAAACCGAGGAGCAAGCAGCGTTGAGGAGAATGCAGGAAGCTCAGCGGATGGCCAGGCATCGTGCCAAGAAAAAGCGTTGTCTGGATGAAAATCTCGCAAGGGAAATTTCCAAAATCGCCGAGTTGTCCAAGATGCCCGATTCTGCTACAATAGCCCAGATGTCAGAGATGAATATGAACAAGATATCTGCGGAATTGAAACAAATGATGGAGAGAGGAAAAGTACCTGAGCATATAGTTCAAATGGCTCAACTGGCGGAGTTTAGTAAAATGAATTCTGAGTTTAACAAGATGTCACAGGACATGATGAAGAGATACGAAATGGAGAAGATGGCGGAATACGCCAAAACTACGGAATACATAAAGATGCAGGAGATCGCCAAGATGAACGAGATGGCAAAGTATTCTGAGATGAGCGCCAAATATAATGATATCAATAAAATGAATGAGATGATGAAAATGTCGCAGATGGTCAAGATCAGCGAGGTCCAGAGGATGAACGAGATAGCGAAGCTGAATGAGATGGTGAAAATGACGGAGATGGCAAAGTACAATAATGACATAACGAAATTAAACGAAATCGCGCAGATCAACGAGATGGCGAAAGAGATCGCCAAGATGAACGAGAAGACGAAGATGAACGAGATGATGAAGATGGCGAATATGCAAAACGAGATTGCCAAAATGGAAAGACCGGAATATCCGGTAAAAATGACGAACGAGATGGTGAAGCTGAACGAGCTGGCCAAGATGAACGAGATAACGATCACGAAATTGAACGATCCGCCGAAGATGCCGGAGATTCCGCCGCTGCCGCCGCCACCGCGTATTCCCGAACCTGTGATCACCGTGCCAAATCCCAGGAATCTGCAGAACGTGCAAACCGTGCAAGTGGCGCAGGCCAGCCCGTCCAGCATGATTAATTACCAGGCCGTGCCTGGTCAGAACAATTATGGTAAGCTGTTGATGATCATCGAGGAGCTCGGCAGGGACATTCGTCTCTCGTATGCGGGCAGCCGTAGTGCCGCCGAGAGACTGAAGAACGGCATTCAGCAGGCCAGAGTCGCCGTACGGGACTGTCTGCACGAGACGCAGCACAACGCTGCGCAACAATGATCTGCCGACGTGAGCTATAGTTAGCTAGCGACTAGATTACTCGATAGCTTTTTATTATTTCACAAAATATTGCTTTGTATGAATGCTTAAATTTGAATGACGTATTGATACAACGTGATAGGAACTATATAGATCGAGCGTTTTGTTGAAACAAAACCACTATCTTTTTCACTTTGCGCGATGCGCGTCCTTAACGCTGGTCGAATCCTTGCTCGGTTTATGAACATACGTCATTCGAACAGTGGCAAATAATTACCTATTTTTAAGTTGCAATTTAGTAAATAGAACTTGAAAATGGGTGGGAGGATACCAGTTTGTAAGCACGCGGTACTGTATCTGAATATTAATGAGTATTAGTTTATATTTTATAAAGAGGAAAACATAATGAAGAAATTGTAACATGATTCCGTTGAGACTGTTGCTACTGACTTTTAGTATACGTTCCGAGTAAGAGAATAAAAGGAAGGACGCAAGGCTTTTCAAATATGTACCTAATGGAAAGTATAATATAATCTCGTGAATATCCAGCAATATATATATATATATATATCGTTAAATAAAGAAAAATTTTGTATACAACGTGACACCTTGTGGTTTTTTCGCCAACCGTATAATAGATTTAAAATATATGGAACACATGTTCTCAGATAATAACTCAGATAATATAATGATGACATATGATGCCGAATTGATTGACTACGGACTTGAGAGTAGAGGAATGGAGAGTCAAAAATCCTAGTTTAGACAAGAGGGATAAAAATTAAGAGATCGGGGGGGAGGGGAGGAGAACCGTTTTTCGTCACATTTATTTCCGTTTATGTCACACATGGACGTACGTGATATGCTTGCGCAGTATTGTTAACACTAACACAAAATAAGAGGTCTCCTCTCCCTAAACACATACATACACATATCCCATGTTATTAAACATGCGAAATTCAAATCGAATAAGATTGACTTCCTGTCTGTTTCTTTTCTCTAGTTTATGCTCCGTTCTTCTATTCTTAAGTTTGTGTGATTTATTTCTTCTATTCTTAAGTTTGTGTGATTTATTTCAGTCATTTTGATTCATCATCTGCGCTAACCAATATTAGATCATAAAATAAATATAAAACAGCTAGATTATAAAAAAAAAAAACAGAGTAAGTAAATCAGAGCTTAAAATAATATCACGTCAAAACATTGGCAAAAACGTTCAATTTTTGTAAATTGTTCTACTATTTCTTACGAATATTTAAGTAAAATTGTGCATTTTTGTTATAGAAATTATTTCATTTTTATAGATTTTTTTCAGTGAAAAACGTATAATAATAATAATGCTGAAACTAATAATATATTTGGACAATGAACAAAAGTCTAGTATTGTTCAAATTTCTGATGATTGTTAGATGATTATTATGAATTCAAAAAAGTTCCTTTCCGTTAACTCAAAAGAATTCTATAGTATATTTAAACTTTTGTGAAGTTAAATTGAAGTTGCTTTAAAAGAAGTTCTTTTTCTCTTTATAATCAATTTGAAAAGAATCGCTTACCCACAGTTAGTTTGTGGTATCGCCGGCGGAGTTTTATTTCTCTTAAACCAATTGAACGTAAGTAAAAATGATAATTATAATTTTATTCTTTAATGTTAAAACTATATTGTTTCATTTAAATTTTTATTTTCATTTGTAATTCAAAATTATCTGATATTTTACACAGACTTATTGAATAAAATTTTCCTCGAAAAAAGATATGGAATGTAGCCTTGAAAAAGTATATATATATATATATATATATATATAGTTTCTCTCTTTTTTTTTTATTATAAAAATTTATTAACTTGTATTTTAAGTTCTCTAATTGTATTTTAAGTTCTCTTATTTGCAAAAAATAAAAATGGCTAAATTTTGAATCATGCGAATTAACTTAATCATATGGATTATTTTTCATCTTTATATTTAAATTATTCGAAATTCGCATGATTTAAAATTTAGCCATTTTTATTTTTTGCAAATGAGCTTAGAGAGCTTAAAATACAAGTATAAATTTTTATAATAAAAAAAAAGAGAGAGAAACTATAATACATATATACTTTTTCAAGGCTACATTCCATATCTTTTTTTCGAGGAAAATTTTACTCAATAAGTCTGTGTAAAATATCAGATAATTTTGAATTACAAATGAAAATAAAAATTTAAATAAAACAATATGGTTTTAACATCATTAAAGAATAAAATTGTAATTATCATTTTTACTTACGTTCAATTGGTTTAAGAGAAATAAAATTCCGCCGGCGATACCACAAACTAACTGTGGGTAAACGATTCTTTTCAAATTGATTACAAAGAGAAAAAGGACTTCTTTCAAAACAATTTTAATTTAACTCCACAAAAGTTTAAATATACTATAGAATTCTTTTTGAGTTAACGGAAAGAAACTTTTTTGAATTCATCAACAATCATCTAACAATCATCAGAAATTTGAACAGTACTAGACTTTTGTTCATTTTCGAGAAAAATTTTATCTGTTCCAAAACCTTATAAATATTTTTGACAAACATCTCTTGTCCATTCGAAGATTTATAAAAAAAAAATCTTCCTCGAAAAGAACATTTGAAATATAATCCTGAAAATTATTATATTTTCTCTCTTTCTCTCTCTCTCCTTTCTTTCTCAAAAGGAAACAAGAGATTTTGAGATCTTTTAGCATTGCTTCGCATTACCGATGTAAGAATAGAGGAAGAAAGTCTAAAATTCTAGAAAGCTTTTTAGTAAGAGACATTCGGTCATTCGGTTTTTATTTTCTGAATATCTGAAAAAGAGAGAAAATCTCACCCTTAATTTAAGTGAGGGGGATAAACATTTAAGGATACGCGAGAAACTGTTCTTTACCATATTCATCTCTTCCATTTTACACGTAGATATATGTCTGTGACATGGTACTTGCGTTAGCATAAGCTGCATTCCGATGTTCACTACCAGTACTGAAAATATATAGTTCATGTCACATATATTATAGATTTTTAGTACTGACAGTAAATATTGAAACGCAGCCATAATAACACAAGAAGTTCACACATACGAACACGCGTTCACATTCCATGTGATTCTATGTGTGCGATCTTTGGGATGAGTGGCGATCTCCCTTGCCGCTTTCAAACAAACATGCTTCTTCAATTGCAACTTCTTTTTTTATTAAAATAGAGGGGCTACATGCAACCCCATTTCACTTAGCTTTTCTACATCTCTGATTTGAGATTATATTCAATGCGCATGCGCGAAAAAAGAATCCGTACTAACGGAATCGTATCTATCTCATATTCATCGGTCTGTAGGAGCCTTTCTGGTAGGAATAGGGCCAAAGCACACATTTCTACATAACGCATAAGAAAATGAACCAATCATAGCCCTCCATTTCTACTCCACAATGGAAATGAAAGATTCCGATTGGTTTATTTTCTTATGCGTAAAACATTACGTATGTTTCCGGCCCACCGGCCCGTAGCTGTCGCAGATCGCAGCCACAGTTGATAGTCTGTCACTCGAGTGTGAGGTTGTTTGATGTAGACCGATATAGCCTAACTTTGTACTACACGTGGGCAAGGGCATATCGTTGGACAACTCGACGCCACGAATCGACCTTCTCGAGGAAGCAACCAAAATAAAAACACGTGGGCAGACGAGAGACACTAATTCGCACGCAGCATAAGATATTTAATTCTCAACAGGTATTTATTAGTACATATATAATTAACATTTATAGTCATGTCGTTCGTTATGGTGATATGTAAAACTCATACGAATTATCATCGTGCCAACTTTGTAAAATTCGTTATATTATCTAACCTCTGTTATGTCAGACGTTTTGCGATCAAGTTCTCGTTTTGCGATCTAATACGTGTTTGTTATTTTATTCTACACCGAAGCTAAATTCCTGGATTGGATAGGAGCCATTAATTTGGAAGAAGAAAAGGAAGATTCTTTTTGAAGATCTAATAAAATATATACAAGAAAAGTGCATCAATTGAGCATCTTCAACATCGTCATGCCGCAATTTAGAAACATTGGTGTAAATACAATGCCAACAATGCAAAACCCTTCAAAATCAAATCAATACAACAAGCCAACATCTTCCAATTCTAGCTTACCGAATTCCTATAACAATATGATGAAAGCAATAAGCACAGCATCTCAAACTTTTCGTCCAGTAAATACTATTTCCCCAAATGGACCGAGGCAGTTGCAACGGGAACTCGAGACAGTACAGAAACATTTAAAAAAAACTAAAACTTTGCTAGAACAAAAAATGAAATCATCTACATAAGCTCATTTAAATAAGTTTGCAAGCTAATTATAAAATATCATTTATATAAGAAATTTCTCGTATTGTTAAAGTATGCTTTTGAAATCATTTGATCAGTATTTTATTTACTTTAAAATATTTTTAACTGATTCAAAATGTCTGGCATCATCTTCAATGAATCTAGAATACAACGACAGTTGTATTCTAATTTCCATTCTAATTTTCATTAATTTTCCAGCTTAATATTTTTTTAGACTTTATCTTTCTTGAAAAGATTTCATCAATATTTTGATAGATGTGACAAAAAGAAAAGGTCAAAATGAAATTAAACAAATAGTTAGTTACTTTTTCCTTAAAAATTGAGGGAATCTATCCCATGAAAGAAATAACCTGAAAGAAATACCAAAATTATTTGTAAATTCAAATAGTACAAATATTGTGTAATATTTTATGTAAGTCTAAAAGTTGTTTGTAAATTCAAATAGTACAAATATTATATAATAGTACAAATATTTTATGTAAGTCTATTAAGAAATATTGGGCTATGTTTATAAGTATTACCTGAAGCAAAAGTTGTTTGTAAATTCAAATAGTACAAATATTAATATTTTATGTAAATCTATGAAGCAATATTGCTACATCTCTGTTTAAAAATATTATCCGTTTAATATTAAATAACAAAGACAAAATGATATGTAGAAGGTAATGTTTTTGAATATAGCTCTATATAATCAATAATATCAAATAGAAGATTAATGAAATTAGAGTTTTGTATGCAGAATTTATTCCATTGTGATAACAGTAACTTAAATGTGTGATAATAAACCTGCCAGATAATACATCAAATAAAGCATAAGTTAAAGCAAGTTATAACAGTAAGTTTTCTTCTTCTTCTTCTTCTTCTATTAAGACTATATTTTCTGCTCTCTTGATCTTCCTGCAGAGGGCCAGCTCTTGTGCTATTTCTCGAATGGTCTTCCGGGCGGAAGTAGGGATTTCCGATCTTATTCACTTTACCAATCGATTGGGCTCTAGCCTGTCCACATAGTCTCTCTAATGACGTCTCCTCGCTCTCATGAATCGTCTCTCATGAATCTGACCATATTCTGAATCTCACGCTCCTGTCGTATATCTTGATTTCTCATTCTACCTCTTAATGTTATTTTGATGTTTCTAAGTATCTTCATTTCTGCTTCGCGCTCTTTTTGTTATTGTTGTTTCAGCTCTTATTTCAGCATAGATCAAGTAGTAACAATTTAATAAATAATAATAACATTTAATGAAATAGGATTAAGAATATACATGTGCGCACTCATACACGTACACACATACAGAATTATTAGAAATTTTAATTTAGCTAAAAATTAAGCAACCTTTTACATAAATATGTAAAAGCTTAATTTACACAATTCATTTGTAAACTTTTATATTATTGTGTAAAAATTAAGCTTAAAAAAACAAAAATTTGTTTTATTTTGAGAAAAATTAAAAATAGGTTTAGATTATTAGGAATATTATCAAAGATAAATGCTAAAAATAAATAATGTCAGATAGATATTCCTTTGTTATTAAAGATTTAGTTTGTAATTACTTTTTATTATAAACAACTTGAATTAGGGGTCTCTGATTCTTATTTTTCCTATGTGTAATTTTTCGCCATGTAGTATTTCCTCTATATATGTTTAGTATATTAGTTTTTCAAATGTATAATTTATATATTTTTTTATTTATTATAAATCATAACAAAATTTCTCTTAATGTAAGTGCATTATGTAACTATTCTTATTGTAATATTGTGGAACTAATTCATTGTTAAGTACTATTTGATAAGATAATCCTGAATTCCTTTTGTTTCAGATAATTAACAAGGATAAATGGCAGACGGGGAGGTACGGGTGCGTACTTTGGCTACATTCAATACAGAATATCCAGCTGATACAATAGAATGGTGCCCTGTAGAGCCATTTCGAAATATATTAGCATGTGGGACATATAAATTAGACAAAAGTATACAGGACACGAATTCGATAGCATACAAACAAGGACGAATTTACTTGCTTCGTGTGATAGATGGTGGAAAATTAGAATTGTTGCAAACATTGCATACCGCAGCCGTGTTGGACATGAGATGGTTACAAGTCGTAGATTCCATAGAGAGTCGAACATTGCTTGCCGTCGCCGATTCCGCTGGATATTTAATAATTTATCAGCTGAACAGTGAGGGAAGTCAACCGGAATTGAAGTTTATTACCAAATCGAAAGTCAGTGACAATGAAAATGTCATGGCATTATCTTTGGATTGGTCGACAGAAAAATATTCCACTTCCAATCCTCTGTTCAGTCCACATATTATTGTAAGCGATACTGCAGGACAAGTCTCTCATTTTACATGGCGCGATACAGGTGACCTAATGAAAAATTTCACATGGCCTGCACATGAATTCCAGGCATGGATTGCTGCCTACGATTATGACTGTAGCAATCTTTTTTATACCGGTACGATAATGTACAATGTTATAATTAATGAAAATGAATTCATATTGAATTTTGAAATTCTTTTTTTGAATATTATTAGAAAATTCTCTATAAATTTTCAATGGACTAATAATAATTGTAAATTTCAGGAGGTGATGATAGCAAGTTTTTAGGATTCGATACCAGGACAAAATTAAGTACACCCACATTTTGTAAAAAAGATCATACTGCCGGAGTCACTAGCATTCATAACAATGTTAATAAACCATTTTTGCTTGCGACTGGAAGGTAAGAAACTATTCTGCATATTTATTAAAGAACGATTGATAAAAATATAATTAAAGAATTTTACATTCGATTTTTCATGAAGTCCTTTACGAATTTTATGATAGATTTCTTAGTTTTTTCGTAAATCAATAATAAAAGTAAAATTCACAATTTTTGCATTGTTTCTTTTACATAATCACAGAGTTTACTTAAAAATTATTTTTTTTTTCTTGAAGCAATATATGTGCTTAAATATTTCAGTTATGATCACATAATGAGGCTGTGGGACAAGAGGTATTTCATGCAACCAATATCGACGGTGAATCTCAAAGGTGGAATTTGGCGATTGAAATGGGATCCGTTTACTCGGCAATATCTACTCGCTGCATGTATGTACAACGGATTCAAGATAGTTCTTAATGACATGCTATTGTCCGTCGTTGCCGAATACAACGAGCACCAAAGTATAGCATATGGTTGCGACTGGTCATTCCTGAAACAACAAGATGTCTTGAATCTAAATATACCTGATGGAGAAACCTTGATAAGTACTTGTTCGTATGAAGATTGTAGCCTCAAGATATCCGTGGTCAACTTCTGGCCAGGAAAATGGGATATTGAACAATACGATTCTACTTACCGGTAATGATTTAGACGAAAATAGATAAAACAATCATATTTTCAAATATAACTGTTTTCAAATATGATGTGGTAACAAAACTTAGAAAATTAATATACGAAATGCCAATTTACACAATTTGCATTATATAAAAATTTATATAAAAATTTGAATGACAATATTTGTATCAAATTGTAGCAAAATAATTATATTTATAAATTGAATTTTTTTTTATATTTTTTCTTTTAATAAATTCAATTAATTTTTTTATAAGGAGTACTAATTGATTAAATTGTTACATTATCCAGCGTGTTCTATTTTTCACATAAATTAATTTTATTAAATTAATTAAATTTATTTACGTTTTTCTAGTTCATCTTCGATAATATCTCGTTTAAATATGCAGGATTGTGAAACTAGAAATCGAATTTAAATCTTTTTAAATGTCCATCGTGTTACCAATTATTTTCTCAATTTTACATTCCTTTTTAAAGAAAATTTTACTCGGTAGACTCTTCTGATGATGGACAAAGGATCAATCAAAAACATAAAGTTTTGGAACAATCAACGAATACAATTTTTCTCGAAACCTTTTGTGAAATGTGTCCCTGGCTCAATTAAATTTCGCGGTTAAAGTATAGAGAACCTTCATTAGAGCAGACGCTCGAGGCCCCCCATCTTCGTTAATCTTACACCGTGGCCGTGTCGCGGGTGCGCGCCGCGAGGTGGTGGGTCGGGCGCGGCGCGAGCCGCATTTCGCCGCGGACGGTTCGATAAAAATCAGTCGTCGCTCGCATCGGTGGCTGGGCTTCGTTTGATTAGGGGTAGTCTCGTGGCTGTGCTCCGTGGGGGTGTCTCCGTCTGTCTTTTCCTCGTCGACGACACACGAGTGGCGTATCCAAGAGCGGACGGCGAGCGGGACTCTCCCTCGGTGCCGTGACAGGATCCACGGCTAGTCACGGCCCCCTGGAATCTCGTAGTGAGTCGGTGAGTAAACGACGAGAGTCTGGACCGCACGCGCGGGCGTCCCCGCGACGATGTCCTTCCTCCCGTGCCAGGATCAGCTGGTCCCGGCTAGTCATCGTCCCAGGAGCGACTCTGTGCCGCGTGTCCCCGCGATGCACCTGCCGCGGGATCCGGAAGGCGCCGAGCCAAGGTTAAGCGTCCGCGTTTCGCTACTCCGCGTCGCGGCGTCTCCCTTTTCCCCTTCCTCGTTCCCCGTTTTCTTCCCCTCACCCCTTCTCCCTTCCTCCCTCGGTGACGGATCGAGCACCCTCGATCTAGGGCGGCGCGCCAACGAGGTTGCGTCAAATCGCGCGCGTCTCCGTCGCGAGAAGCGACGGATTTTCCGCTCGCGGGTGCATCCCGCGCCTTCCCCGCGGCGACGACGGCGAGCCGAGAGACTTTATCGCACGTGTGATATTACACACGCGTGACTTTTCCGCTCGGTGCATCTGAAGTCGACAGGGTCATACTTCTTTTTTTTTTTTTTTTTAACATGGCGCAATTGTTTCTGTTTAATGCGCTCGTCCTTACGACTTAGTGGCAAATAATGAAACGACATAGGAAAAAGTCACGGGGTGCTTATCCCTTTTAATCGCGTCGTGAACTCTTGGCCGAAGTGGACGACTCGGGACGACTCGAGGGGGGGGTGGGGGGGGGGGACGTTCCAGGATACGCGTATGCGCTTTTCCGCGCGTTCTCCTCTTCCCTCCTCGCCCCTTCCGGAGCGCGGCTTAATTGACGTAAATTCAACGCCGCCCGCGGAGAATTTTAGCGCGTCGCGCGGGTACTCTTAATTTCCGTATCTTTTCGAACAAATATTTCTTTTTTCTTAACTCCCGCTGGTTTTACATCTTTTAATGATCGTTCGATTCGATTCGTCTAGACTAGAATTTCTTTTTTACACGGTTTTTCAATGATAGGATCGAAAAACTGACCGGGCAATTGTCTCTTCCGTCCGGTGATGTTTTCTTTAGGATTAAAAAGGATTAAAAAAAGAAAAATAAAAATAGAACTCAAAGAAAAAGTTGTTTGAACAAGCAGCATCTACTTTCATTTGGAAAATACATGTGGGAGACGAATGTAATTTACTTAACATGTTACTCGCCTGAGGCACCAGGGAGCTCTTGCCCCCCGTCCGAGGAGGAAGGGAGGAGGGGTACTCCGAGATTGATTTCCGCCTGGCGGAACGATTTATTCTCGATTACCTCGTTACAACGCGATCCCCAACGAAGACGAGCCGTTCAACGTGCGAGTCAGCTTCCCCGTCGATAGAGAAAGAGAGAAAGAGGGAGAGATAGAGAAACAGAGAGAGAGAGAGAGAGAGAGAGAGAGAGAGAAATCCAGTCGCGGTGCAAGGGCGTTGTCCTCTCTCTCGTCATACAGTGGTTGCACGTCCGGCAACGTCCTTCGCCTCGTGCGTCCTTCGAGGCGGCGGAAAAAAAAGAAACAGAACGAAAAAGGACAAGAAAAAAGAACGGAATCTAATCTCCGGGGATGCGAATCTCCGCGTGCATCGCCGGTTCGTCCGGCTGATCGACTCGTGAGCAAAAACAACGTCGATACGTAAGGGCTCGCGTAAGGAGTGTCCTGACGCGTGGCCAAAAAAAAAAAAAAAATCGCGGACGAATTCAGACAGCCGGAGATCCGAAGGCGGTCGCTCGCGTCTCGAGAGAATCATCCGCTTAGAAGTAGTTCATTATAGCGGTGCAGCTGTGGGAGGATTCGCCGCGTCTAACGTTAATGTCTCATTGTCAGACGGATCCGTTTTCGATCCAATGGACGGACGGACGGACGGGTGAACGATCACCGCTGACGTCAGTCGACATCCGCGACTTTACTTCGCGTGGAGAAAATTGAATTTTTAAGCCGTACGCGCGCGATAATCGGTTTCGTCCATCACGGGAATCGGAGCATCGTACGAGGATGCACGCGAGGAGAAATTGATGGGAATCTCTGTCGCTCTGTCGAAGAAGACCCGAGTTCTCGGCGTTCCTCGCGTGAGAGAGCATCTCGTGTTTTTTTCTCGTTATCACCTTCGGACGATTCCCGCGATAACCGGAAAAGCCGCTTTGCTCGCCGAATTTATTCTTTAATTGTATAAAATAATGCGATGCAGAGATAGGACAGAGGGACGAATAAAGAGAGAGCAAGAGAGAATATGTTGATATACATAACAATAAATATCGTGGGATATTCGGCAAGTAGTCACGTGATGCCGAAGGGCTCCAAAATCTTCGGAGAATCCGCGGTTTCGAGAGGATTATACAATAATCTGCTCTTTCAAGCCGCGCTGACAAAGAACAAGTTGCAAAGTTCACCGTGAGAAAATCTTCCACAGCTGCGTATTTAATTTCCATTTGAAGAGAGGAATATGAGTTTAGGAGAACGTTTAGAGCTCGGTAACGCGAAGATTCTTCGATCGGGCGTTGAGGAAAGAACGCGAGCGAATCGAGGCGAGCGTTTCTTTCGCACATCCTTCTCCCGCATGCGGCTGCACTTTTCTGTCGTTCTATTTTTTTTCCTTCTTTCTTTTTTTTCTTCCGCTTCTCTCATTCGACGGCGAAACGAACGCACGCCACGTGTGCGTCGTCGGATCTTTCCCGGAAAGATAGAAAGAGAGAGCCGACGTGCGTGCGTCCGCGCGATTTTTCCGCACGATAATAACCGGGATTAAACGCGCGCGGATTAACGATCTCTCTCCATGATTATTACAATTACCATTACTATGATTCTAGGAGCGGAAAGGCGGGCGTCCGTACACAGAAAAAAAAAATTAGTCTTAAATCAAGACTTATATTTTCTCGTATATAAGAGCAAGAATATTATAATCTTCTTGGAAAAATTTCAGTGAGAAAGATTTTTTTATTTGATTGAATTTGTATTGAATTTGTAAGTATAGATATTTTCATATATAAGCGAGAATGTTATAATCTATAAAAGAGTTTTTTAGTCTTGAATTGGAAAGTAAAATCAAAACTAACATTTTCTAAGAAGATTGAAATATTCTTACTCATATATGAAAAATATAATCTTGATTTAAGATAAATTTTTTTCTATGTACTCTCGTTAATTAGTCTGTGAAATATACTCTTTCTATTTAAGACCAAAGTTTATCTGAACGATAATTTTTTCTCCCAAACAAAAGCAAAAAAAAGTAATATAATCATGAGGAAAGTTACATGTTTCTTGTCAAACGTTTAAACTAATAATATTAAGTTCTATATGCAGAAAAAAATTAATTAAAAAAAATCAAGATAAATATTTTCGTATATAAGCAAGAATATTTATAATTTTCTTATATTGATGCAAATACTCTTATATATATATATATATATATATATATATATATATATATATATATATAATAAAATACAGATACAGATCAAATACAGATATTCTTATATATTATATATATAATAAAAAACGTAATCTTTATACAGAAGATTTTTAGTCTTGAGTTCAGCGAAAGTAATTCATCAAAAATTCAATCAAATCTAGATTAAAATTTTTATGAAGATTATAAAATATCCTTGCTTATATGAGAATATTCATCCTGATTTAAAGCTCGGTTCTCTGGCGGCGCGATATGGGTTGTGTGACGTCAGAAGTGAAAAAGGACATGTAAAAAGTTTCTTGCGTCGTATATAGCTTCATTTTGTACTTTTCCCTTAAAAACATGATATTTTCATATTCTTCGAACTTGTAAGAAATATCAGAAAGTAAGATATCTGTCCAATAAATCACGTAAAGGTGTAAAATAATTCTTGAAATAATGATATACCGCTTAGCTATCAGAAATCACCAGATCACTAGATCTGGTGGATCTAGTTGAATCAAACCTTAATTTCTTTTCTGCCTTGAGATTAATTTCTTTTCTGCATTTTTTCGGACTGCGATGGCTCCGAGTCGGCCGCACCGAGACGCTTTCTACGACGTGCGATATCGAACTCACCGGACGCGATCGCATGCCATCCGGCTTTCGACTATTAGAAGGCGTTCTCCAGGGAGATCGTTGTACCTAACATGCGCGAACAACGGGCAAAAGGATCATTCGCTTCGGCATATACGAAACTGTTTTATTGCGAGCGGCTTTATCGAACGGGAGTGCAGGCTGCGAGAAGCAGCTTTACCAAAGGATTATTTCGAGCGTTGGAGAACCACCGTTTTAGAGCTTATCTACCCCCCCTCCTCTTTCTCTCTCTCTCTCTCTCTCTTTTTCTCTCTTCCTTCCTCTCGTTCTGTGTAATTTCGTTAAAAATAGTACGATGATTAAGGGCTAATGTAAATTGAAAAATTAATTGGGATTAAACGTCGAAAGTAATGATAAAATTATAGTCTTTCCGCGCGGGGAAGAGTACGGTTTTTACTGTGGTGTTTAAAAAATGTTGAACCATCAAAGTTATTACATAGGACGCTTAAGTATGATGAACATTTTTAATATTGAAAAATTTATCCATATTCTAGCGACTAATTTGAATATCTAATTATTTTGTCGGCTTCGACGAAGTTGCGTTTCAATTCTGTATCTAATTTCTAGATACCTCAGTAAAATAATTCTGTCTATGTAAAGATATGTAAAAGTGCCAATCTGAGCACCTGAGATTATGACATTTAGAATAAAGCCGCGACCAGATTATAACCGTGGTTAATTGGCGACCTCCGATTGCTCCATTGTTATTTCACACGGCGGAATTACGTCCTGAAATTTGTACAACGCTAGAAAATGGAGAGAAAGCGATATGGCGCTGCAGGTGTACATATGTATATCGTGTTGCAGACGGCTGCAACGAGCGAAGGGCGCGAACGCGAGGGCAGAGAGGGGTGGACGATGCGGCCGAGTGTCGTGCACATTGAAAGGGCATGCCGGCTGGATTCGAGTGTCGCTATCTCTCTGACGTTGCCGGATCTTGTTCGTTTAGACCATGAACGGACATATGCGCCGACTCGCAGCGGGGATCCGATCTTCTTCCGGAGAACCGAAAAATAGGAGGAGGCATCGGTTTTACGCAATTTGACTGTATTTTTTTTCTTTATTTCTTAAATAACGCGCGGAAGAGAAAATGAGACTTGTCACAACAGAATAACAATATCTTTTGCACCTTCATCCTCAAGAGAGTTATGGGAAACTATAAGTGCTCTAGGAGTGATTTACGTGCCCCATCCCTAGCGAGGATAATAACAGCTATATGGTTGTTACAATTATGCTGAACGTTTTTCTCAAAATCTTTATATAAAAATTCTTTTCAAAATTTTTTATACAAATTTCTCAGAATTTCGTTACAATTTTATAATTTAAAAAAAAATTTTTTTCAGTATTTCTGAAAAGTATTCCAATTTATATAAAATTTTCGCCAGCGAATTGCAATGATTGTTTTTAATTGTAATTTCTATAACCATAGTAAAATAAAAATTGAAACAATGTTTTACTTTGAAATGTTATATTTGAAAAAGTAAAAAATAGAATCTTCAAATCCTATGCTTTAAAGATAAAACTTTGCAAGTTTTACTCATAATTATCCACAATCATATCAACAATAGTATGCATAATAAGCATCATAATATAACACACATTTTATTACATGTGAAGATTCTTCTTGATGATAAAGCTACCTATTCTATAGTTATAATGAAATTATGATTCTCGATACTGTATTGTACAAATGTATCCTATAGAGCTTTCAATCATACTATTTGTTCTGCAGAACATCAGAAAGATAGTAATAATTCTTCGATTGAGACAATCATATGTGAGCGTACCGCCAAATGTCAACCAAATGTTACTTATAAGAAGTATGGTTAGAACTACATAAATAGGTCTAGCTATACAGCTATACCTCGACATAATATCAATATAATTTTAATCCACTTGTATTTCTTTTCCAATCATAGAGAATGCTGTTCTGACAATAATAACAACAACTTTATCCGTGCGCATTTATTCCCGCGCGGATTCTTCAAATTCCGCATTATCACACCATTATTTCGCTTTTATCACGATATTACTTATTTCTTCTTCCTATCGTTTTGACGAGAAGAAGAAATACGCGCGTGGTAATGAAGCGACAATGTATATCGTACATTTTGCGCTTTGTGTCGCGCAGTTGTGACGATAATCACATAAGCAGATCGGATAAACGCCGCCGCGATATATCGATCCGCGAATCGCGTGCGTTCGCGAACGAAAAAGAAAAAAATGCATTAGCGCAGCTTCGCAAGTCGAACGCGATTTCGCTCGCTTATTTATTCGCAGCGACCTGCGCACGAGATAGGCGCGGGAAGAATTGGCCGCTGAATCATCCCCAATCAGCCGCGCGATGAATCATATTGCGTATCGCGTTTATCCCTCGAGCGAGCTCTGCCCGCGCACACGCGTGTCTCCGACTCGCAAAATCACGTTCACGTGTCGTGTCGGCGCCTCTGGCGCAGGACACGCTTCGGATTTTCACGTCACGGATAAGATCTCCTCCTCGCGTCCGCGAGTACCGGATTATTTTCCGGCCGAGGATACGCTCCGAGGCGCGTAGAAACGTCACGCTTCTTCCCCGCGGCGACCTTCCCTCTTTACCGTGCCGATTTGACATGAGTGAGTCGCACCGACAGGCTGAATGAGGTTGTCACGGGGACTGTGAATTCCACGGTGTAGATATCACCGTGTCTGGAAACCAACAACTGTTAGCTCTGGTGTGCGTTTCAATGATACTTCACGTTAGACGCCCACGCTCGAGCACGTACTTCCACTCGAGAGAGAGAAAGGGGGTGGGAGGACGTGCGACGAGGGGCAAGGGGTGTGGGCCTCTCGTGAGAGAGAGAGAGAGATGAAAAAAAGAAGTTAATCAGTCGGGTAAGGATGACGTAGGCGAATAGCGTGCAAAGTAGCTTATTTGTTATAGCGTTTCAAGACGGTAATTGTCGCTCCGGACGAATAAATACAGCTCTGTGTAAGCGGAATCATCAAGACAATCAGGCGCACGGCATTCCTCTGTGAGAGGCATATCCACGCGTTTATTCGTCTTTAAAATCTATGAATGGGAGCCATTCATTCCCATTTACGTTCTTATCATTCGATAATAGCTGATGCCGCGGCATTCCTCGCCACTACTCGCGTCTACTCGAAAGTCGAGTGTTATCGTTTTTCCCTCGTCTCTTCCTTTTTTCAGGAGGATCCTTTCCTCTCGAGCGAATAAAACTCTCTGGCAGAGTGTTCGGATAGAAATAGGATTGGAGTAAAATGACGATTGTCTCATCGATGGTATTTCCGGCTACTACACGGGAAATCGGTTTCTTCTCTCTCTCTCTCTCTCTTTTTTTTTTTTTTTTATATATATATAGAAATATAGAAGAAAATAAAAATAAAATGAAATATAAAATTTTTAAGAAGATTTATAATAAAAATGCTTTTATACAAGAATATTTGTCTTTGATTTGACAGATTTTTTTTCTGTGTAATTCGAAAGTCTGCATAATTGTTTTGATAACTCAACGAAATTATTTTCAAATCTATATCTGTGTCGATTTTTTTTTTTTTTTCTTTTAGACACTTCAGCAAATCTATTCTTTCCGTGTATGAATGGCCGGGCACGGCGTGAAAGGGACGCAAACCGGACCGGAAGTCGTACGTGCGACTCCGAAATCACACGCAATCACGCGTGACGCGAACGCGCGCTGCATTAGGGCGATCGGATCGGCTGCGATAGCCGGGCCAGCCGTCTCGTTTTAAAGTTGCGAGAGCTTCAAACTAGGTCAAAAGGCAGAGCTTGCGTCCACCCGCCAACCTACCTGGAACACGCCCGAATGGAATCGGGCGAATATTCCTTTGCTGCTTTTCGTCTTTTGGTACCGTTGGTGAAGAGGGGGAGAAGCATCGATCTATTCGAGGGTTGTTTTTGCCCTCGCGCGAAACATTCTTTATTTTCCCGGTTTCATTTTTTCCGGTCTGTATATTCTTAATAATAATAATAATAATAATAATAATAATAATAATAATAATAATAATAATAATAATAATAATATCATATTGTACGTAATAATAATTTTTGCGCATTTATTGCGCTTGACTGCACTCGTTCGCGAACTTTTTCTTTTTATTAATTGATTTTAAGAATCCTTGATCTGTTTTATTCATTACATTATTTCTTATATTCTTATGTGCGCTTTAATATTGAACGTTTACAATTGAAACCTTCGTGAATTTTCATAAACTTCGACGAATTTTCCTGAACTATGAATCTAAATATTTTTTTTTAATTACGTATGAGTATATAAAAAATTTTTTTGCAATCGACAATTACACAGTTACACAGAAAGAACGCTGACACGTCTAAAAACTTGATCAAATATAATCCGAAAATAATTTTGTTCATCGAAATCATTATGTAGGACTTAGGATATTGATGCTTAATCCTGCAAAAATTCTTAATATTCTAACAACCAATTTTTGTCCTACTTAATTATCTTAATGATCTTTAAAAAAATTACGATCTGATATCTGGTCAAATTTTTAAACAGTTCCATCGGAATCATTCTCCCCGTGTAAGCACAGATAGTGAAGTTCGCGTTGCATTTGTCGATTCTCATCCATCTGTAACGATTGCTTTTATCTCGAGAGAATCAGCGCTTCCGGGCGAGCAGAATAGAACGAAAATTATCCTCGAATTATCTCCGGTTTTATCATCCTCGCTTGTTCGCGGCGGGATTGTTATTGCCGTATCGCGAACGAAAAGAATCGAGCTCGCCGCGTCGTCGCGCGGGGAAAAGGGAACGATCGAAACGAAAGTGCGTTATTATTCCGCCGCGAGTTCCTCGCTGCGTATCCATCGCGCGACGTAATTTCCTCCGAACCGGAACGACGCGAACCGATATCGCTGCGAACATGCGTCTATTAGAGTTTTCACTTTTGTCACGCGACGGCGAAATGGGCACGAGGCGGCCGGATTCTTTTTTTTTTTATTTTTTTTTTTTATTTCGAAAATCGCCATAATGTATATAGCGATAATAATGGAAAAAACGCGGCCGGGTCAAACGCTGTTGGAAGTAATTTCGATCGAAGTGCCGGTAAGCGTATCGCACGAAAATAAATTGTGCTCGTGACATTTCGGCCGAATCGCCCTTCGCCGGCGTAGCGACGGGAAACTCCTCATTTGTCCCTTTTATACATCAGCGCGCTGACGTGGGGAAAAAAACAATTTTGCTGAAGTATCTAAATATTTGGCTAGATACAAATCTGAAATTTAATTTTGTTGGCACGTCAAAATAATTGTATAATCAAATTGATGATTGGAATGTTAAAAATTTTTGTAGTGTTATTAGCATGATTAAGCGTTTTATACGATTATTTGATTCGACAAAGTTATTTTTAGTAATATTGTAATAAATAACAATATTCCGCAGACAGGATTTTGGATATTCAATGATCTCTTTTTAATTTTTTTATTTCATATATGTGTGTGTGTGTGTGTGTGTGTGTGTGTGTGTGTACAAAACAAAAAACTAATAAAAAATTAAAACAATTATTAAGCCCTTAAAATCCTGTCTGCTGAATATTTTCATTTTTCGCATTCTGTAACGTAAACATATATTTTCGGCTTTTTATACGAAATTATTTTCTGTTATCTAGCCAAATTTTTAGATATTTTAACGAAATCACTTTTTTTGCACGCGTACTTTTATATTTATACGTATTTTTCGCGGGATCTGTCGCGACCAGGCGGAAATGTTTCCCGGGGGAATTTTCGTATTCCGTCGTCGGGCGGCTCGCGCGGCGGATGCAGCGTCGTTTTCTATGTAAAAAACGGGCGGAAAAACACGGCGCGAGTGAGAGCGGACGTAATTCGAGGCATATGCGGCGGCGCGACGGCAACGCGAATGGAATGTTCAGAATCTTAAACGTTTAATGGAACATAATCGGTTAATAGGTCTCGCGCATTCAGCCAAAGCCGGTCACCAGCACCTCACGCAACGAGAATGACGACGCGCTCCGGATATTTTTATCATCCCCATAAAATTCTATATTCTTTCGAGGCTTCTCTCTCTTTCTCTCTGTCCTTCTCTCTTTCTCTCTCTCGCACACGTTGCTGCTTTGATCGCTGCACACTTGTGCGGTTGTCTCGTATGTCTCGTATGCGCGCGAATATATTTATGCATTTTTTAATACGTCAAATTCTGAATCTAATTTACTCGTGTTTCCGTTTTTTTTTTTTTTTTTTTTTTATATATATATATATATACAGGGTGTTTCAAAAGTGGAAGTCAATCGCTCGGAAGTGGATTAAGGATCCAAAAACAACGAAAAAGGTTGATTTGAAAAGAAAAAACATAGATTCGGAAATGCTTGTTTTCGAGTTGTCGCTTTTCATGTTGAAATTTCAAATTGCCTCGCTTCCAAATTTTTTCGTCAACATTGGAGAGGAGAGATAATCTTCATGAATTTTATAATATAAATAAATTATTAATTAAAGTTAAATAAAAGTTACGGGCTAATTTAGCACTACACAGGATATATCACGTGGAGATATAGCCGACTTAATATCTCTTGGCAGAGATCAAGACTTTACAGTTGTGCATCCTGACTAGCTAAAGTAGCTCGCAACTTTTATTTTTGACTTTAATTGTTAATAAAACTCACAAAGACTATCTCTTTTCAATTTTAACAAAAAAATTCAAAAATAACGCAATTTCAAATTTCAACGTAAAAATGGCGATAACTCGAAAATAATTTTCGAATATATTTTCAAACTTACGTTCAACTTTCTTTCTTTTTTTTGGATTTCCATTCATCTCCCAAGTGATTAATCTCGATTTAACATGGAACAGCCTGTTCATTTATTTAAATTTACATTTAATTAAAAACAAGAATATATTTATACGTGCTCCTTTTATTTTAGAATATTACGTCGATATTAATTATAATTAGGTAATTATAAATATCATTAGTAACAAGTTTCGTCTATTTTTACGTCATATCGAGTCTAATCACGTTTCGGTCTCTGTTGATGAACGCTCCACCATGTGTGCTAATCGACACTAAAATCTAAACGATCTTTGTCCACGTGCGATCATCCTGCGTATATTTCTATGGATTTAACCGATCCTTTATATCTGATTTGCAGCGTGGAATGATAAATGGTAGCCACCAGCAGCATGGTATATGAGGAGATAGTCGGTATACGGGGCAGCTGACCCCAGCCACCGCGCACGCTTTTCACGCGCGAGATGCCCCACAATCTAAACTCAGTTTCTGCCAACTCCGCCAATACGGGACCGAATCATCAAGCCTATCCCCAGCAACCGTACCACCGGGAGAACGCAGATGGACTCCAGCCCGAGGTAACGCGGCGTCGATCGATCACATCGATACGTCTGTGTCGAGTGTCTTGGATATTGCGAGCTGATAACGCAGCTTCCGACGCGTTTTATGAGTCTGCCTTACCAAGCTGTGGCTCTTTTCGTCGTTTTCTTTGGAGAAATATTTCATACGCTGACCGCGTTCAAGAGAACTTATTCTTGACAAACTGTACCTCTAATCGATCTTTTATAAGAAAAATTATAAGAAAAAGGAAGAAAGAAGAAGAAAAGAAAGAAGTAAAAATCGAGAATAAAAATAAAGGATCGTAAAAAGGCAATTAAGTAATAGAAGCCTGATAGTTATAAAATAGTTATCGTAAAGAAGCCGTTACGAGCAAAAAATCACAGTGTTTTGTTAATTCTTAAGTAAAATTTAAAATATAAATCTAAGTGAGATCTAAGATCCTGAAAAAAATTCGTGAAAAAAAACATATACGATTATCCATCCTTCAGAAAGAACCGGTGGAATTCGATACGTCGCATCTGCGAGGTGCCCCAGCGGAGGTCGAGGCGTTGGTACACAACATCAAGGAAGTCGCCCAGCAATTCCTCTATCATTGGCGAACGTTCCCAATCGTCCTACCCCCGCCGTTGTCCTCGTGCACCGAGGGGGAGGATACGTTGGCGCGAAAGAAGTACCATCTGAGGGATCTCTTCGTAGCGCCCAGCTTTGACGAGCTGGACGCGGTCGCCGTGGACAGCAAGGGTGAGCCCAGAAGACTGACCAACAAGCAATTGGAGAGTATCAGGGAGCGGGGGTAGGTGTTCCTGTCGTAGAACATAGCGAATATAATATCGATTTCTCCCTTACCTCGTTTGACGATCGACGATAGCTAGTCATTTTGTGTAATTATCGTAGAGACAGTAGTTAGGCAGTAGAGAATGAAAACAAAGGATAGTAAAGAAGAGAGCAATGTATTTACAACAATTACAACGTAGCTGTAACGAATGAGTATATGTATATCTGCGTTCGATTATCGTTAAATTGAATCGCGAGCGAACGCGAGAGTTCTCCCGGAACGAGACTTATCGAGGCCGCGTTTGCGTTAAACACGCGGAGTAAATAAGGCGACCCCTTGCTTGAAAATGCGTCTATGTATCTGATATGCTCTAACGATTTCTGTAAAGCTTACACAAGGATAAATATGGAAAGCCGAAGAAGCTGAATGCCACTCAGTTGGAGAGCATTCGAAGATGCGGGTACGTGTAACACACTTGAGCGACAACGCTCAAGACAATGTAAAGGACAATGTAAATGTTTAAACAAACAGGTTGATCAGGCAAAACGAAATCTTGTATAGCGACCTCGGGACTGACTAACAACCGACCGTCTAACTTTTCCCTCGCGCGGGAACGGTGTCGCGTTCACAGCATGACCTCTCATTCGCACCGCTATTAACTTATTTTAAACGCCCAACGAATCATCATTTGCGGAGCGTTGACGAGATAAACGCATATTATGCGTATAACTCTTTCGCACCACTGGAGATTGGAATTGGAGATTGGTGTAACATCTTTTGCAACGTGTGCGCGTTTATTGTGATCGCATGAGCACTCGATTTGTACAGGCTGCATATTCCCAGTACTGTTTAGCCTTTAAGTTAAGTTTGATTTGTACATACAATGTAAAAATAAGAACCACGAGTTTTATTTAGCGAGTCACCGTAGATGTAGTCAAGCGTAATTTAGCACGGATTAGCAATTCAGCAGTCGAATAAGTGTACCTGGTGAAATTAGAATCCGCAAGTAGATGTTACACGTCGTAGATCACCTTGAGACGGGGAAACGCTATCCTTATTTTGATACAATATTTTCTTACCATCCCAATTGTTTTCTTTTTTTTTTTTTTTTCTGTAGGATATGGCGCTTTGTATGATTTCGGCCGTCGCAAAAAAATCGCTCGGGAAACGTTTTACCGTCGCGGCTGACCGACGATTCTTCTTGCAGAGAGTTCGAAGTGGACTCGATCAACTTCGCCGGGCAGACTCACCGATGGCGATTGAGCGGTCTCCTGCAGCGCGGCCGGGACAGACGGCGGGACGCGTTGCTCACAGATCTCGCCCTGGCGACTAGGTTTCTCGTTGTAACGGCAAAGGCTAGATTAGTTTCCCATTGCTTCAGTGTTTCACAATCCCTTAAAGCCCTATTAACGGGGCTGTTGCGACTTCTCGGTGAGCAGTTTGCGTCCTCCGCACGCTTATATGTGACGTCTAAACCGCACGTCCGCATTACCGATTACGCTGCATCATACATATACATATATATTACGTGTATATATATATATATATGTACATTGCGTGTTACATTTATATGCATCTTGCAGACATAATAATCGGCGTACCGTCGCTCCAGGCACACAATCTAGACGCTAAAATTAGGGAGGAGCGCTGCCGGTATCTGGTGGCGGAATTGGTCTGCAGGGTAAGACAATTATTTTCATATTCCCGCGAAATATGATCTCGAGCGCGTGAATCACATTGTGATTATTTCTCTTATAGCCGGAATATGAAGACTCTTTGGAGCTACTTTGTGGATTTATACGGAAGCAGCTTCGTCGGGCGACCACGGAAAAGTTCGAAGTGGAAAGAGAATCGTCCCAGCTGTTGCCCGTTTCAATTCCTTTCGTATTTGGGACACCGGGCGGGGCCGCGGTTGATCTCAGATTGTTCAGTAGGGACATAATCAGGAAGGCTCTGCCGACGCTCGTTGCGATTCTGGAGAGAGAGACAAGAGGCTGGTTCCTTCACTTTAGAGAAAGACTGATATCCGAATTGAGAGCACAAAAGAAGCCGGACGAGGAAATAGAACGAGTAAGAAAATATTTTATATATATTTATAAAAAAAAAAAAAAATAAATCTATACATATATTTTTTAAATGTATTGTTAATTAATATTTTTAGGAAGTTAACGAAGCGGTAATGCGCGAATATTTACAAAGAGTGTATTCGAATATCTTGTCACATCCGGACATACTAGCACTTGGCGAGGGTATCGCTCAATTGCTAGTTCAACAGGCGCAATCGGTCGTATTGATGCACCGAGCGGTGGAGAATGTGCAACGGAAGCTATCGCAAACCAAAGAATCTCTGCGACAACGTATCGAGAGCGAACATCCGGTTCTGTCGCGGATACAGCCGTGGATGCGCGATCGCATGCGGGAGGCCGAGGAGAATTTTATCGAGGAGTGCGAATGGAGCGCACATGAGGAGGCTCTCGCGCTCTGCAATCATCAGAATCTCACTCAGACCGTATACTTCCTCAATCGCGATTTAACTTTCATGAAAGAGGTATCTAATGTCCGTTCTTAAAATCCTGTTATCTCGAGACTTGCTAGAAATCCGAATTTGTTTGTTTTAGAGAGAGCCAGTCCTGTTAAAAGAATTGCGAAAGGTGAAAACGCCGACGAGAACTTTCCAATGGCCGACGCAAATCTGGTTACCGAAGAACTGGATAATAAGACGCAATTTCCAAGGTCAATCCGAGATAATACCAACCGTACTCAGCAATACTCCGACTTCTATTACGACGCCTCGCGCTGATCCCAGCCAGCCTGTCTTCTTGGTTGAAAGAGAGATTGTACACACAACTACAACAAGGTATCTCAATCAGTTTAATTACTATTCATATCTTAATGTTCGGCGTCCTAATAATTTTCTGATATAAAAGGTGGCCAATGTGGCGTTGGATAAATTACATCGCCAGAACATGGTGTTGGACTTGGAACGCAATGTTTCTGTTGGGTGTAGCTGTACCATGGTGCAGTCCAGTGTCTTTCCGCGCTTTACTGCTGGTGCAACCGTTTACTCCTGATCTGGAATTGAGTCAACTAAATGGAACATTGTTTCCAAGAAAATCGTCACAAATGCCTACACTTTGTTCCCGACTAATAGCGCTTTGGAGACACATCAGTAAAAGCCGAACGCATTTTGAGACTGAACCAGACACAGGTAAAATTTTTCTCTTGATCATGCTCATGTTTTGGCAACAAAATATAAGACTGTCGGATTTTGAATATTGATAATAAAATACGCTAAGAACAATAATATTTTTTAGGATTCATTGGTAAAGGTATGACCAGACATCTTAACAGGCTGTGGAACTACGGTGCAAAGGGTCTATTGGGCACGCTTATCATCTTGTTTATATTTCCCGTAATATGCGTTTTAGCGAGCGTTAGTTCGTTAATTATTGCTCTCACTGCGATCCTTTGGTTAGTTTTTAATATAATTCTCTGTCCATTTTCTTTGAGTAGAATATAATTAACTTATTGGTCATTTTAGGATGCCTCTGATCACATTGACGCTTCATGGATTCATGGCACTCATTATGGATCTGGATAGTCCTGAGCCGAGCCGCAATCGATATCTCGTAGTGATGGAAGCGTTGGTTTGGAACATTGGTATTCAAGGTTGCCTGCAGCCAATAGCGGCGTTATTCGTAGCCCTTGTCCTGTGTCCGATCATCTCATTCGTGATACTTACAAGTGAATACTTAGAAGTGAACGCTAAATTTTATTAAATAAAATCACGAAAATATATATTCGAAATAATTCTATTTTAGTTGCTGTGATACGTTATTGGGTTAGAGTATTCTGGGATACAGCCATGTTCCATCTAGTGATCAAAAATAGAGGACGAATACCAGCGAGCGATAGCTTCGTAGTAAAGAGAATAGCTGGACCGGGACTAGCTTCGGATTATTATTATCAAGTAAGTACATTACATTGTTACGGGTGAACATCATCTGGAGAATAAGGTGAAATTGAAATTATATATTCTAAGAAACTAAAATTATATATTCTTGGCAGATAAGAGCAGAACAAGCGTTGGCCGCGTTTGAAGCAAAATTAGAATTGGACGAATTGTTGGCGTTCCAGCAAGAGATCGAGAGATTAATTACTCAACCGCAGAGAGATTTCACTCAATTTGTTGAAGCCTGTTTCGGTCCGTTCGCCGCTAGTCTCGCCAAGACAAAGGACCCGTACAAATCGCTCGAGAAAGAAGCCAAAGATCTAATCGCCGTATTACATGAGAAGTTGGACCGACGAAGAAAAAATTTGCAGACGGGTCTCGGCGTCGCAGTGAGGAGTAAGATAAAATTGACCACTTTTGACTTGAAGGTACTTGTTTCTCATAAATCATATGTGATTTTATATTTCATTAATATTCTAATTTCGTTTGTATAATTTGATCATGATACAGTTAAAATGATATTATAGGTAGTCATACAGCAAGGCGCGTTGATGTTGGAACGTCTCTATCCCACTCACGTTTTCGCGAGATTGCCTGGCAATGAAGAAGACTTCTGGGAAAACAAAGGTTTAGGAGTATGCGATTGGGCGGGTCTGGCAGGGCTTATGTATGCCGATATCTTTAGTTTGGACTTCCTACAACCGCTCGACGATTCCGACACGAAATTCAGATTGGAGCCACATCCAGGAGTCGATCTGTCACGGTACACGGATATGGTACACAGTACCGAGCTCGGTGGCATTAATGGACCCGATTTACTCGGCGCTGTTTACGCACCACGCGGAAACATTCAAGTTCATAGTCCGTATCTCGAAGTGTCCGCTTTTAACCCGAGAGCTAAGCAAGCTAGCAATAGCAGAAAATCCGACAAGCGATGGTAATTATCTCTCAGTCGTATTATAAGCAATTTTCTCAGATATCCATCTAAAAGTACGATGTTATTCAGTGACACCAGCGGCCTGCTGACGTCGACAAAGATCCGAAGGCGCACGATGACGAGCGAAAATAACTCGGAAGGACGGTGGCAACCATGGAAACGTCAAATCCATCCGTACAGCGCGGAGAAATTGGTGATTCCTCTGCCGATTCCGCATCCGGCTCACATAGCAGTGACCATCCACAATCGTGACTCGGAGGATCCAATTCCGCTCGACTCGGAATTGTGTCAGAACATTTTGCGAGCCATCGAGGAATCGCCCGGGGAAGTGGCGACAGAATACGTCAGCCGATACAGAGGCGGCGGCGGCGATTCCAGCTTCGATTCCGTTGCATCGCAGTCATCAATCTCAATCGATACCGGTTTGGACAAAGAGAATGAAACGACTCAGGAGATCGCCGCGGCGAACGCGAACGAGAAAGAGAGTGAGACCTACCACTGGACCCTATCGAATTGGGGCGGTGGTATGACGCGAAGACGGAACAATTCTGGATCCATAAAGGTCGATCTTGCGTCACCGGAGGACGTCACCCTCGACACAGATACCACCAGAGTGATGTTCAGCACGTACGGAACAACTGTCTAAATTAAGTACGCCGTTATATGCGCCGAATAAAAATGGTTATCTCGTCGTCGCGTTTGTAGATGACGTTAAAAAAAAGATAAAAGAAAAAAAAAGAAGAAAAGCTCCGCAACTTTAGCGAACCTGATCTTAGAGAACAGCCTTTGCCATCCAAGATGACGCGATGCAATATTAAATATTCGCATAGCCACCTTCAGCTAGAAGTAACGCGGATTAATCTTAAATATATAGAGTTAAGTGTTTGCCAATGGATTCATAATTTTAATCACAAGTGCAAATTTGAAGCGAAATCTTCGAGGGAAGAGCACGTTTTCAGATTAATTGTCCTATAAATACATATATATTACAATCGAATGATTATCGATGAATTATAAATTATTTATATTGTCAAAAAATTTTATCTAGGAATGCGTTAGGCAGATATTATTCAAAGTTACATGTTCGGTACCGGAAGATACGAAACTTTGATTATTGAACAAATATTTAACGAGGAATGCTGAGCGATTAAGATTCCAAGATTTCGTTATTACAAGGTCGGAATTTTTAAGATTATGAGAAAGAATACACACACACACACACACACACACACACACACACACACATATATATATATATAGAGAGAGAGAAGAAAGAACAAAGGATATTCCAGATTTTAGTGTAGCAGATAAGATTAGGTCTCTCTCTTTAATATTACGTTAATTAAAAACGAATGCGACATTCATATTGATACACTGTATATAGATAGCTAATTGTATAAAAATAAACTTGTTAATGTAATATTACTCCGAATAAAATTTTCTGTTTATGACGGGGGCTAAACGGTAATAAGCCGGCGAAGAGAATATATGCTTGCGATTGTTCAATCGTTTAACATTTAAGATACGACGTATATAGCTATATATTGTAAGCATGCGCTTGCGACGATCATGTCACTGCGAGTCGACTCGCAGAGTGAATTTCAGTCGCGAAGGTAGTCCAAGCGCTATCGATTACGTTAAATTCGACAATGTACAAGCGTAATTCGATTATCATAAATATTAACACCCGTGTAACTTATTTGACGAATACGCCCCGAACAGGGAAAATACTTTAATGTCCCTCCAGCGTCTCTCTATCTCAGTGTACATTTTATTTTACTAATAAAATTGCAATAGATGTTAGCATGGAATCTCGAGATTGACTCCGAACGGCAGCGCGCCGTTTGTACGATAGAAAAAGAGAAATGAAAAATCGTATCGAATGTATTATCGAGACAGGATAGCGAGATACGGCGACGCGACGCTGACTAACTCCAACGCTATTCAGACTCAATAAAAATTTACTGTAATACAAAATGCATTTTCCAATCTTCAATTTTTTCGCGAAATATTCAAAAAATCTTAAATAGGTAAAACAAGTTAATAATCGAACTGTTTCATCGAATCGCATATTTCGTTCCTTCAAATAATCAATCGTTTTCGCCTGACTTCCCCTGAAAAATAACGTGAAGATATTTTTTAAGCGTTATTTGAAGCGTTCTGAATGCAGCTGCGTGCAGGAGCTTATAAAAACATCGAGTTCGAAATAAAAAGTTCGAAAAAAAAAAAATAGGATTTTTTTACTGGACGAGAAACCTAGCGTCGAGGGACGTGCGCCGTTCGTGCGCAAAATTCGGACAAGGGTAATGAAATCGAAAGTTATTAGTGAAGGGGGCTAGGAGGATCATGAGCACGGAATGAAATATCGCAAGAGTATGAGGATTCGGCGAAAGCAATAGCTATATATATATATATATATATGTGTGTGTGTGTGTGTGTGTGTGTGTGTGTGTGTGTGTGTGTGTGTGTGTGTGTTATACGTTGCGCCATATCGTTCGAGATGTCGATTAAATTCGTAAGCGCATCGCATGACGATAAATGCTTATTAATTCTCTTTCTCTTTATGTCGCTTTCAATTAATTCATCAAAGATCACATCAGACAAGATCGTAGATAATATTATTCGATCTTTCTTCCGACAATTCCCGCTAGCGAGCTATCGATTTTCTTCAAGAGTGAAGTCTCCAGGAGCTGTTGACGGTAGTCGTATCATCGCCGTATCATCGACCTGATAAATCACAAGAATGATAATCTTCACCTTCGAGATAAGAAAGCGAGAACCGCGAGAATTTTTTTTATCGTATCTTTCTTTTTTTCTCTCGCTCTCGTATTACAATAAACGTACGAAACATAATAATTTCGTCGACGTTCGAGAAAAAGAAACGGCACGAAATTTCGCTCCGCGAACAACACGTGTACGAGGTCCAACGAGGACTGACGATGGCGGGCTAGCGGCTGTGATATTCACGCAGCGCATCATCGCATCGCCTCATGGATGCCTGTTTACACGCGATCAAAACATCAATGACCTTGAAAGCATCGTATCACGTGATCGCGAGGAGGGAAGTGTCGATTGGGCCGCGAAGGCGCGTACTGCATTCTTCGGCCAATAAGAATTGCGCGCGCTGGGCCACAAGGCCGACAGGAGAGAAAACAAATGGGAGGGGAAAAGATAGACAAGAGAGCAAATACAATCTGCAAACGGCAAGAATAATAACAATAATCGTCGAAAACAATAACGATGCGACAAGCATCAATACAACGAATAACGATAACGAGAGCTTGTTGACTAAAAACTTACTCTCAAACTAATGTCACGTGATTGGTCGTTCACCAGTGTATATTCCGAGACTCTATAATTTCCCTAGTCGATAACCTATCACGTGATAGTGTATCTGAAAGTTTCTTGTCGAAAAGCTCCCGACAACGACGGTGGCGGTGGTGGCGACGGCGATAGCGACGACGACGACGACTACGACGACCACGACGACGACGACGACTACGACGACCACGACGACGACGATCACGACGACGACGACGACGACGGTAGTGGTGATTGAGACAGTGCCAACCGTGTTGGACGGTGGCGTACGCCGTACGTGTGAGTGCGTGTGTCGTGCGCGAGCGCGGTTGGTCGGCGGCCGCGTTGTTGTATCCAAGATGAAGTCCGACTCGAAACCTTTGTTGACAGCTCAGGCGGAAAAGGCGAATCATTACACGTAAGTAGCGGCCGGCCGGGCCGGGGCCGAGATCGCGGCCGGGGCCGGGCCGCATGCCCAAGTGAGACCAGTGCGATAACTCGCGCGGAGGAGCGCGGTGTATGTCGCGCGCACCGTATATCTGTCGCCGATACCCCGCGAGAGAAAAAGTAGCGAGTGCGAGAGGGAGTGAGAGAAGGACGACGAGCGAGGGAGACGTGTGTAGCGCCGAGTTGGCCGTTTGTGCGCCGGAAAGTACGCGGATCGCCACACACACTCCGAAAGTGCAGTGCGAAGAAAATAAATATATTGTGAGAGAAAGAGAGGGAGAGAGAGAGAGAGAGAGAGAGAGAGAGAATAAAAGTAGAAGGTAACGGTGTGGCTAGAGAGGGAGCAGAGTGGAATAGAGAGGAAGAGAGAGAACGAGCGAGCGAGAGGGAGAGGGAGGTACCGTGCGAACGTGAGAGTGAGAGGAAGGGAGAAAGAGCGAGAGCAAGTGAGAGAGAGAGAGAGAGAGAGAGAGACGGACGGGAGAGCCGCGAGCAACGAACGCGGCCTATACGCGACGCGCGCGTCCTACGATCCGCAAAAATATATGTATGAGCGACGGTGACGAGAGAGAGAAAGAGAGAGCGAGAGAGAGAGAAAGATATATAGAGACGCGACGGCGAGGCAGCGTGGTGGCACAGAGCGCGGCAACCCACAGGCGAAAAATAATGTCAAGCACGGTGGATTCACATTCCAGATATTTGAAGGAGTTCCGCGTCGACCAATGTCCCCTCTTCATACAGCGCAAATGTACGCAGCACAGGCCGTTCACGTGCTTCAACTGGCACTTCATGAACCAGCGGAGGCGTAGACCGGTGAGAAAGAGGGACCGCACCTTCAACTACAGCGCCGACAATTATTGTACCAAGTACGACGAGACGACTGGTATCTGCCCGGACGGAGACGAGTAAGTTTTCTCTCTCTCTTTCTCCTAATTTTTTTATTTTTTTTTTCCTTTTCTTTTCTTTATTTGCGCATCTCGCCGAATGATCGACACGGCGCGTCGATTCCGCGTCCAGTGACGTGTTACTGCGTGCGTGCGTGCGTGCGTGAGAATGGATACGTGCGTTTACACACGCATACGCGGGGTATCATGGCAGGACGGTTACGGCATTCGCGCGACGTTGTTTCCACTTTGAAAGCGATGTTTCGGCGGGGGGGGGGAGGGAAGGAGAGGGGAGGGCGTCCGATCTCTCTCTTGTATTCGCGGTATCGCCAAACGCCACGCTCTCGCGATATCGATAAGGATACGCGCGATGGTGTGTTACGTGTAATATATATATATATATATATATTTCATATAGATATACATATATACATATATATGAATCGTAACACGACGTACACGTAGCGTTACTATCGCGGCATACGTGTCTCTCGCGCGGCGCACGTACGTGTTTACGTTTCGCGTGCGTTTCCGCGGCTCTTCATCCCCCTCGCGAAGGGAGGCATATTTGCCGTGCGAGTCTCAGCGGGGGAGGTCGAGCGAATGGAAGCAAGAGAGAAAAAAAAAAGGAAGAATTCCGCGCGCGCGAGCGCGCGCGTCGTTCGTGCGGAATTGCGTATCGTGTTTTTTCCTCTTTTTCAGGCGTCCGCGTGCCTGCCTCCTTCCACCGATCGGTAGCCGCGTGCTACGTCGTACACATGAATTAAGATATGTTTCCGTTGTGTGGAGCGCGCGCCTTAGCTCGAGCGAGCGGCTGCACCTTTCTCCCGTCGGAGGACCTTGCGGGGAGATTCCTTTCCGCGGAATTTTATGCGAAATCGTTTCTCGGAACCCAACTCGGAAGGACGGCCCTTCTTCTTCTCGGTCTAATTAGATTTCCGATCCTCTTCGAGAAAGAGGCAGGTCCTCTTGTAAAGGATCGGAAGAGAGAAAAAAAGAAAGGAAAGAAAAAAAAGTATGGTTGATTGTTGACACGCCGCGTACGGTTTCGATAAAAGAGCATGATTCATCGTTCTCGATGAATTTTTTTCTCGGAGTGAGAAAATTTCTCAGGGAGATTTTCCTTTCTTGACTTCGAAACGGGGACTACCTTTTTGTTCGCGATATCGATTATACATTTCGCCGGAAGCGGTGACATTGTAACATTACACGGTTAATTCCGCACTTTGCGCATAAATTAACATACCATGTTTTAGCCTCGCTACGACGTTTTATCACTTTGTCTTCTTCACAAGGTGGTAACGTAATACATATACATATACATGCGCGCGCGTGCACCGAAATACACATTCGATTTGCATAAACACGTGGGCACTCGTAATCGACAAAGTTCCATAAGTCACGAGTAAACGGATCATTAAGTTGCAGGGAACGGAATAGCTCATTCACTCCAATTGAAGAAATCGCCTCGATCGTCCTCGATACTCGTGTATGCGACAATTAGTTTCTTCACTTTCGCGCATATCTTTCGCGATAATGATCTAAGAATATCACGAGAAGATCGCGTCTGATATCTCGCTATCTTTTTTCTATAAAAAAAAGTTTTGCCGTAAAAAAATCTTTTGGTTTTACGCGGGAAATAATCTCCTCCCGCTGCCCTTAAACGATTACCTGCAAATCGGCTGTAAATTTTTACAGCTATAAACCATGATAGGTATTACGATATTAGGACGTAAATGATTTTTATCGAGCCGATCGTCGAGCACACGGGGAATATCTTCCCCAAAATTCCCAACGTTACGACTTGCCGAACAAAGGAAGCCCACTCTTATCGATTTTCCCTCGCGTACTTGGCACGATGGCACAACAAAGAATTACGATGTATCTAAACCTCATTCGGCTGTTACATGCGTCGTAATCGAGTCATCAAAATTTCATTCACAATTCGATTCCAAGTATCTCGATTTAATCATAAGATGATAGTTTACAATATCATTAATAAAATAAAAGTCGATATTTTTTTCTTGAGTTTTTTCAAATAATTTTTTTGCTTTTCAAATTATTTTATTTTTTATTACGTTTTCCGAATTATTTAATTTTGAAATAAATTACTTGTATTATTTTCTTTTGAAATATCATCGTCCCGGGATATAATCCGCGTAAAAAAAGAAAATTGCACGCGGGAATCCCGGATTAAAACTTAATGTATAATGTATAGTGTTTAATTATTTAATAATTTATTAATAAAACGAAAAAAAAAAAAAATAAGTGGAAAATATAAATTGAATAGAAATATTTTTAATGTGAAAATAATATGTGTTTAATTGAAAAAAAAAATAAAAGCAGAGTTTTTACAATGGAAGTCTAAAGCACGCATTAAATCGGCAGCGTTTATCATCCGAAGTACGCGCGAGCGATTAGCGTGATCGTTAACGATTGAAAAAGAGAAATATAATAGCGTTTAATATTTTGTTCAGGTTTGATCGAGATCGTAAAAAAAACCCTCTTATCTCATTGAACAGGTGTCCGTTTCTGCATCGCACCGCGGGCGACACGGAGAGGCGTTACCACTTACGCTACTACAAGACGTGTATGTGCGTCCACGACACCGACACGCGTGGATTTTGCGTGAAGAATGGCCCACATTGCGCGTTCGCCCACGGCAATCACGATCTGCGCCCGCCCGTGTACGACATCAAGGAGATCCAGGCGCTGGAGAACCCGGACTCGGATCCTAATTCCTCGTCGAACGGGCCTAACATACTCGACAAGGAGCGTAACCTGATGAACGAGGATCCGAAGTGGCAGGACACGAACTACGTGCTAAGCAGCTACAAGACCGAACCGTGCAAGAGACCGCCACGTCTATGCCGGCAAGGCTACGCCTGTCCGCAGTATCACAACAGCAAGGACAAGCGGCGCAGTCCGCGAAAGTATAAATATCGGTGAATATCGATGTCGATCGATTAATTCAGACGACGGGTAATTTCTGACTGTTAATCGAAGATGTGCGGATCAAGGATTTTTGAACGGCAAAACGAATCGAATCACACTCTTTAAATTCACATCGAATCGACAAAATTTTACTTGGAACGAATCGAAGTGTAATAACATAATTGTTGTAAAATTATACATGGAATGGAATGTTTTTTTTTTGGTTGTTTTTTTTTTTTTTTTTTTTTTTTTACTTAAAAAAATATTCGTACTGATTTTGTTAATGAAGATAAAGAAGAATAAAATTGTCAAATAATTAGAGAGTAAAGAAGGTAATTCTCCGCTAACTCGAAAATTGTCAATATATATAGTTTCGTGTTTGAACCTCCTAGATTCGAAATTTTTGAATAGTTCAGGTTTTCATGAAATCCGAATAGCTTGCACATCTCTACTCTTAAAATGACGATTGCAGATCGACACCGTGCCCGAACGTGAAACACGGCGAAGAATGGGGCGAACCGGGCAATTGCGAACAGGGAGACGCGTGCACGTATTGTCATACTCGCACAGAACAGCAGTTTCATCCCGAGATCTACAAGTCCACCAAATGCAACGACGTGCAGCAAGCCGGTTACTGCCCCCGCGGCGTCTTCTGCGCTTTCGCGCATGTTGACCGTGAGTGTACACTCATCAATCGTACGTAAAACAGTCTTATTATACATTTTGTGAGTTGAATGATGTTGTGCATACATAGAATTCATACACGCGTCTATCTGGCTGCTTTGACCGTCGCGATTGTCCGCGATTGTCATGGTCGCAGAGATATCCCGAATCGTCTTTCTTCAGCGCGCGGTCGCGCTCGCGAGTTTACGTTTTCGGAATGCACGTAGAAGCCGATTTGATAAATGCTAATCCTAATCGTCAAAATTGTTTCTCAAAATTGATATATTGGGACGTTGGTATGGTGTGTTGATGGAAGCAGTGTTGCCAACAGAAGAAATGAGCCTGGCGAGGGATATGGCGGTACCTATAGATTGTGGAGCAAATCTGGCCGACATACTCAGCAACGCTCTTCCACCCGACAAGCGCTCGCATGACAAGGACAAGCCACTTAGCGATAGCAGCGTGAGTCTCGGCCCTTCTACATATCGTAGATTGCTTCCAAAGACTCGTACAGAAATAGATTTAAAAAAAAAGAAGTTGGAGCTAAAGTCGCGAATTGCATGCGACAGGTAGAATTTAATTTACATGATTTGTTGTTCATCAGAAAACTTTTGTATTGATTTTTTGTATTCATCTATCACATGTGAAGATTTAGTCGTTATCAGTCGACCGATTTACAGAATGGAAGCGGCGAGGTCTCAGAATCCGCCAGCACCAGCAGCCTGGGTAGCAACAGTTCGCACAGCAAGGCACCCGGCGCTCAGCTGCACAATTCCAATAATACCAATTCTGGCATAAACACAGCCGCCCAGCAGAAACTTACGAGCATACTGTACAACCCCAATTCTATCATACAAGTTGTAAGTTTTCTTCTATGGATGTTGGCAATATGACAATACTTATATAACAATACTTTTGGAAACGATTTTATAACCTGATGAATAAATAAATATTGCACATAGATCATTTAGATTTGATTTAACTTAATGTATATTCTACTAAAGGAAATACATAAAATACAATTATATTCACATGACTTTGTTCTATTTGTTCTGAATTTTAGATTTGCTTCGTGAAGTATTGATATATAATTTAGAATCATTCTTATACATACTGTAATATGCTTGATGTTTACGACTGACGTTGATTTCAACAGAATGAAATTCGGAAGCAAATGATCGCCATTGACAGCGATCCGTTATTAACTAAAGCTGAAAAGGCTCAACAGAAACAGAGTCTCTACATCGCGTACAATTTGAACGGAACATTAGGCAGTCACTCATTAGGAACTACTGTTTCACCACTTTCAAATTCGTTCTACTCAAATGATACTGTGGAATCTGTAGTAGGTAAGTGTACACATCACACACATAGTACGTTTGTATTTATGCAATTCTAACGTGAACTAAACATTCAATCTTTTTTTCCAGGAAATGCATTAGACGAATTGCATCTGGACGATCCATTAAATTTAGTCGATTCGATGCACAGGGATACAAATTCACCGATCGGCAACTCAATATCGGCAGGCCTAGCTAGCTCTGGTCTACTCGGTAGCTCGGCCCCTGTCAATATACCAGGCATGGCTGAACGTTCTGTTCTTACTAATTTTTCGCCATCAACATCAAGTCCACTACAACAATTGCAGACTGGTTTTCTCACTGGATCGAGATTCTCTCATCAAGATTCCATAGAATCCGTAAGTATATTCTGTTCTCATCCAACGGCATCTTCAAAAAATATTAGCGTTTTACTAACCTGATATTTTTCTTCGGGTTACTTTCAGACATTGCCATTTATGAATCAGATATCAGATCCATTTAGCAATCACATTTCGCAACTTAGCAGTTCGGCTTCTAAACTTAGTGGATTCAATAGTAGTTTATTCGATTTCACGAACCAAGGAATGTCACCGTCACGTACGCAACCTCTACCGGCATCTCCATTGGTCAATGCATTTTCCATTAGTCCAAGTAACACAGGATCGTTGTCCGAGGTTAGAATTGTACGATTTTAAAGAGATTTTCTTCTGTATATATCTCAAAAACAAAAATAAATCGATTACACGTGTACTCGCGCGTATTTCAGGTACAAAGGCTTAGAGATGAATTGACCTCGAGTCGTGCTCAATTGGCAACGTGGGACGAACGTATTAATCAAGCGCGCGCGGCTTGCGCGGCATGGCAATTGGAAAGCGAAGAAGCAAAAAGAAAGGCGACTATCGCTGAACAGCAGAGGGATGAGGTGAATATTCTGTCTAATTTAGCACACGCTTTTCTCTTGATATTGAAATCCCAAATTTTGCCATGCTCCAGAGTATGGATTCTTTGCAGGCTCTGATGCAAGTAAAAGCACTCAGGGTCGAAAACGAGGCGTCCAATGGCGGCCCGTATCTTCACTCAGTGAGGCGGATAAGCGAACTCAGATCACTCTCGATAGCCACTTTGAAATCAATTCAATCACAATTGCGCTCGGATCTCGAAGAGGTGGAAAAGGTAAAAGCTCTAGTCACTGTTCACAATCCGCCAAAACAGGTGTCGGTATCTTTCAAGCGAGTTGATATGGCTAGGAAAGAAATGACGGAGTATATACATCCTATTGCTGTATCTCTAGGTGCTGTACAGAGAAACGGCAACAAAGTGCATGGTTTGCGAGGAACAGAATCGTACGGTTACCCTATCGCCCTGCAATCATTATGTGGTCTGCTCGACGTGCGCTCCGAATCAGCGCGAGTGCCCGTACTGCCAGACTCCAGTTGTTTCAACAAGTTAGACCCGAATCTTTCCTTAGAATCTTGTTATTATAATTTCCGCTTCTCGTCCGTTAAAAAAAAGAACGAGGGGGCGATGGCAGCCGCAGACTCTGAAAGAATATCATGTGAGTAGTATCACGATTATGCAAGAACTCATATTTTTTTAGTACTCTGTACAGTGAGTACAGTGACAAAACTGAGAAAGCGTTTCTTATCGCGGTAAGCATGATGTACCCGCAAAAATCCGATTCACTTTAAGAATACGATTGATTTGTCGCCAAAGCGAATACGCAAATATGATAGAACACTTACTTGTAATCTTAAATAACATTGACATTTTTCTCTCTCGATATATATATATATATATATATATATATATATATATATATATATATGTGTGTGTGTGTGTGTACATGTATATTCAGCGAATATCACATTTTTTAAATGTAACGCTCTTTGAAAATCCGCGTTACCTACCGATCCTAAAAAAAAGAAAGATGTTTTATTTTATACATAATTCAGATAAATATCTAGCAGGGTGTTAACTATACACATTTAACGTTTACAACGCAAATATATGCGGATTACAGAATATTTAGCGCGAGAACAATATAATCGCAGTTGTGGACAAAGTTTCGGGACCTCGAAAACTATATAATTGTTTAAAGAAAAAAATTAATAATATTAATAAACGCAACAAAAGTCTTCTCCCATTTGCATTAAATAACGGAGAGGATTTTTTTCTTGATGGTTGAACTGTGAAACGTATGTCACAGAAAAAATGATAATTCTATATTTAAATCTATATATTTAATAGGATTTTCCAATTGATTCGTACTGAATGTAATAATATAAGTATTAACAAATTTTATATTTTTCGTTGGGAACCTAATATTAAAGATATAAATATATAAGAGGTATATATATATATATATATATATATATATATATATATATATGTATATATATATATATATATATATACATATATATATACATATATATTATATAATTTCTAGGTTTTTATATATCTAATAACAAAGATTTCTCATATAGTTAACGAATATGGGAGTTTACAAAACAATTGAAATAGATAGCGCTAAAACAATTTTATTATATAAAAGATATTATATATTTATATCTTATTTGCATCTTAGTTCTTTTCTTTTCTATTTTTCTTTTCTATTTTTCTGCTTTTTGTCACGTTCACTTTGATTATATCGATATAATTTGTTAGGAAATGTCGACACTTCGACGGACATATCGAAGTTTACAATATTTTTAACAATTTTATATGCTTGCTTTCTTTCTGTTCTGTAACGTGACTTGTTTCGTACTTTCTGTCAACACAATCCATTCGTCAAGTCTTAAATATGTTTAATTGTATACTAGTATTTGTGCGCGATGGAGTTATTAGAGGACATTTAAATTAAATAGCGTGTGATAGTAACGAAGAAGTTAATCTTCAATCAATTATTCAATTAGATTACTGAACCAATTACCCTCATTTCGTGTTGTAGGCTTTTACAATTGTAGATGTAAGGATGTTAGAGATACTTAGGATTTTTCAATTTAATCAAAAAAAAAAAAATAACTCATAAATATATACAAATATAAATATATAATGCATTACACAAGTCAAATACGTGACATACGTGATACAGTTCAGTAGCATGCTAAAAGCATGTTGATTAGGACGTGTAAGGCACGTCTATGTACCCGGCTCTATGCGTATATTCATTTTAAAGATGTAGTTGTTAAAAAAAACTCTATGATAAAAAAAATGACTATACACTCAATGATGAAAAAAAAAAAATATATATATATATATATTGCCTAAGTATAAACGATTATAGGATAGATAGGACAGCATTATCAAATTTTTTCCTCATATAGACATGAAATGTTATAATAATCAATTTTAAAGACTACTTTTATTTAATATATATATTATATATAAATAATTAAAATTTTTCGAGAATTATGAAATTATCAAATTCAAGTTTAATACCCCGCACAAAGACATCTAGCGACACTTTTACACGACTTGTAAAAATATTCGATAGTTTATACAGATTACGAATTAATCATTCGAGAAATATTATTGAAATTTTCTTTTACTATCTTTATCACAAAGGGGTATCGTTATAGCAGACATTTACTTAATTATAGAATTCTCCGATATTCACAACGCTAGTTGTTATTGTTTTTGCTTTCTCGTTTATTTTTTTTCTCCTTTCTTTTTCAATTATTTTCATAGTTTAGTGTCAAAAAGTGAGGCCAAAAATAAATGAATGTTTTTATTATGTCAGTTTTTTATTACAGATTATTAATATTAAAATATAATAGACGTTATTTAAAAGAAAATTACAATTTCTCTATATTATGGTATATATGGTCTAAAAATGTACTGTTTTTAAAAGATACGCTACAATAGAGAGTAACGTAGAGATACATAAGAATGATCGAAGTAAACTTTTCTTTGATGTGCTTTGCAATCTCAATTGTAATATCGATATAAATAGCAATTTTAGAAAAATAGGCAGTTCATTCTTTTGATTATCATAACATTTTTAATATTCTGGATATTCTAATATTCAAATTTTCTCTTTTTTTTTTTTTCTCCATTTTTCGACTTCTTCGATAAGATTACGTTGTATTACGAGATGGATCTCTGATAAATAAACGGGACATTTTAATTTTCTTAGAGGCCGCATATACCATAACACCATTTTCAAAGAACTATATTTAGGATTTAAGAAATCTAAAATATTATAATAATGCATTTTTTGCGTTTATTTAAGATGCATTCTTTATAAGTACGGAAATGTAATTATAATTATATTGAAATTTATATTTCTTTATACTCTTTATCACGTATTAATACGGCATATTTCTGCACCATATTTGTATTTTAGAAACGTTAGATTAATTAAACGGAAGGAAAATGCTAAATAATTATAGTGCGTTACTTTCTCGGGTTTTACATGGCTAGTTCAGCAATGTGATAAAAATAAAAAAGAAATTCCCAATTGCTATTGGAAATTAATCTATGAGTTTACAAATATTGATGAGGCAAATAATCGCATTAGTTGTAGTTTTCTAAATCGTTGAAGAGGGTACTTATAAAGAATGCAAACTTTTCAATGATATTCCGCGATCGAACTTCCTTCCACGCTATTTTGTATTTAAGATAACAATGTTACAAATAATGGGATCATATCCAAGTCAAAACAGTTCTTTGTATACGGGAAAAATTTCAAAGGAGATCTTCTTCATTTTTGTACAATCGGAGGAAAGTTACGATCGCGTTGCGTTTAACGGAACGTTTAGAAATGATATTCCTGAATAATAGGAATTATATGAATATTACAAACAATTACGATATATTGTACTATTTTACTTCTATAACGATTAAATAACACAATTAAAAATATAAAAATATATTAAGAACGTAAATTATTGTGAAAGCAACAAATTTAGCTACAAAATAGAGTAATAGGAGAGTAACAAAGTGGATGATTAGCTAATATTATTGTGTAACAAAGAAGAACATACAGTTGAATAGTTATATACTGTCCCCGTTGTTGGTTTCATCAATTATCTCGTGCATTTTGGAGCATCTTGATGACGTACCATCGTTATACGTTCGATCATTATTATATCTAAAAATCAAATGTTTGATTGTATCGATTTGTTAGTAATTAGTGAATGATAATCGGTTTTCGCTATCATGGGAAAATAAAAAAAAATGTATTATATCGATAGTGCGTGGGTGTGTGTTGAAGCAAAATTCCAAATCTATACTAAAAAGTATTAAACCAAGTGTCTCGGCCGACGTCCGGTAAATTGCTTCTGAATTAATCTCAAAAATCCTGCTGTGAAATGCCTACGGAATGTGAATCTTGTGAAAGCACATTCGACGCGTTTACTTCGATTGCACAAAGAAAACCAACAATAGGGCAAATTAAATTGAACACTATATTTTTGACAAGTTACAATAATACCAATTACAAACGTTATACGCTCTGTCCCGTGCGAACGATTCTTCCTCTACGTTACAAACGGGGTGAGGAAGAGGGGGGAGATGGACCACGTTGCAATTGCAATTTGTTTGTGCACTAGTTGAAGACTATCGCGAGTGTTGCCTGTCGCACCTTGATTTGCGTAATTCGCCCGAGATAGGGAGGGAATGGGGGAGGAAGAGACCCGGATGGGGGGAGGGGAGGGGTAACATCGGGGAGGAATCATCAGCACGGCGCAGACGACAAACATACACATAATCACTAGAATATTATATGATAATAAATTGCGTAAAAAAATTGTAATATCTAAAGGAAATTTTGCTGAACATTTATATCACAATTTATAACTAAAGATACTTGCTATAGACCTGTGTCGTCCTTAACTCACTCGTAATTTTTGATATAACAATTACTGCATCGCTTGGTTTTGATAGTGGCATGGCTGATCCCCGAGATTTAGATATCACGGAAAACTTTCTTCGTTTATTCGTGCAGCGAGATGCGTGCTTGCAAGGAAAAAGAAAGAAAAAAAAAAACATTTGCTCAATGTCCGCGAAGACTTTTTTCGAACTTTTTTTATTTTTATTTTTATTTTATTTTATTTTATTTTATTTTATTTTATTCCGCAAGAACCGACGTGTTATCAGTCAAGAAAATAGGCTGTGATCCGGATTATCACGATCAGATTATCATGATCATGTGCGATTCACATAATCCTCGTGCGTTTGTCATCATCAATTCATCGAGATATCTCGAAAATTGCCTAGACTCAAGACGCAGGTCGGTTCTTCGCGTCATTTTCAACCAAATAATCGTTTAGTCAATTATCAAGTATTACGTCATGATATTACGATATTCTTAATTATTATTCGTTGACTTATCACGGACCGCAGTGATCGTCGACGCGGACACTTACATGATCCGAGTTCAGGCTTGTTTGTGAAAAATACGAGGTAACAAATGGCTGTACGGCTGTGATCACAAACGCATACGGCGGTTTTCCAGATCGAATCAATCGGTATGCCACTTATCAATATACGTTCTCCCTCATCGTGCTAACTTTCGCTAATGAGCGCGCAGTGAAAAATTACCCTGCTGCTTCTGTGTCGCTGTGTGCATTGAAGCCAATCTGATCGACGAATTACGTCTTTTTGCATTATACATAGTGAATTCGTTTCTTTCAGCGGATATTCTCATCTATCTTACAGTCCTCTTTCTTGCAAATGTATAACGTAATGCTTGCATTACGTTAACTACTCGTGCTACAATTTACTTTCGGACATTTCGATAATTAGAACGCGTTGCGAGGTTCGTGCGTTTTAGCGATTGCGAAAATTAACGAAGAAAGCGACGCAACAGTCATTTGCATCCTCATATTTGATTAGCGATTGTTTTCTATGGGAGAAAAAAAAAAAATAGGACGTTCGTCCCGAACGTAAATTGGCCACCTTATGCGCGATATTGTTTAACATTTGGGCAAGATTTTTACAATAAGCGAGAGAAGCGCGATAGCGACACGCATGAAGAGGACAATGTGCAAGCAGTGCCATTTTCGACAGACTTATGAAAGTAATAAAGTTGCGTTTCTTGCGAGAAGTGAATGTGATCCGTTGATGTTTCCAATTTCTATAGCCAATTCCGCATTCTCTCTCGGGCCGTTCGTGCTGAAGTCTCGACGTCTGGCGTTGATTATTTTCAAAAGCTTTCGGGAGCGATTCGATCGGATCGCCCTCGACAGTGCGGAATTGCGTATAGACATTTGTGCTCCCTTTTAAATTTTTTACTGTCTTTGCAATATTACGGTAAGCATCGTCTTCCGATTACAGTGTGTAATGTTTAGCGCTTTTCGAGGCCGCTGAAAGTCGGAGGTGTAGCGCGAAGGAAAAGAAAAAAAAAAGGAAGGAGGAGGAGGAGGAAACAAACGCGTTTAAACAAATCTTATATCCGTAAGCTTGATATGTGTACGTATAAAATGAACAATAGGCATTGCTCTCTCTCTCTTTGTCTCTCTCTCTCTCTCTCTCTCTCTCTCTCTCTCTCTCTCTCTCTCGACGGCTCGACCTCGGATACGAGAAAGGAGAATCGTATATTGTAACCTCTGTGTTTAAAAGCAATGTGTACTTATACGTTAAGCGGTTAAGGTACTAAGTATATATACTTTGCGGGCTATTGCGTGAATGAATCATATCTATTCTACGTCTCCATGCTCACACGGTGTCTATAAACGAGTCGGCAAATCAGGGAAACATCGAGATGTCCGAGTTGAGAAACGAGAGTCCGTGAAAAGTGCGAAAAAGCGGAGAGTATAATATATAATACCTTTTGTTCGTGCAGCCGCACTTATTGCTTTCACAGGATGAATCGTTGATACTTAATACGCCAACCTGAATCTTTCTCGATGCGCCACGATTCGAAGGAACGGGGAGAAACTGAGAAATTGTTATCGATCGATCAAAACCAAAAATCGCATCTCTCGAAGGAATTGTTGAAAAATGATAAAACGATCAAGACTGCTGTAATTTATTATCGCATAAGCTTATAATTCCGTGAAACCAGGTCGCGAAGATTACGTTGGCACAAAGAGGAAGAAAGAAAAGATTATTCGTTATTTCTCGCTGCTTTCCCCTGGGCGAAACTCGGGAATCGAAAAATCCTTTTTTTAACGAGAATTACTTTTACATCCCGTAGTTATACTAGCGCTTACAGTGAATAAATTGAAAAAAAATTATGTATGTACTATTTTCTTAATATAATATAATTTAATACATTGGGTTCTTTCTTTCTGGAATCTACGACACGCTTTTCCGTTTATATCTTCCATTGTAAGAGATTTGACGTGGCAAAGATGAGTCCGTGGTCGCAATCTCGGTTGTTCGTAGGGCTCTTTAGCAGGCCGTGCAAATGGGGATGCAACGGGTGCACCACATCCCGAAATTTTAATTAAATTCTAATTATTTTCTATTTGTAATAGTATTGTGACAGTATTATAAGTTTCGAGATCATAGATTTTTTTTAATTATTACCTTTAGGCTTTTTAATATCAAGGATGAAGGGAGCCCCCGGAGTCGTTTGCACGTCTCTGCTCGTTCGTCCTGTGGAAGGAAACAATAGGTACAATACTTAGTCGTATAATTAATGTGCTGAGGTATATAGAGATAACTGTTACGATTACAATACAACCATGCAAAGGACAATTAAGGATCTCCACGATGACTGTCGTTCCGGTGAGGCTGCTTCTCATACGTATGCGTGTAATTTATATACGAGTATAATAATAATCCTTCGTTCTCCCCGACTCATATCTCTTCCGCACGACTTTCTGCGCGATGCGGCTTTTGTAATTTTGTAATTTCTGAAATCCTCCCGTGCGAGCCGATAAAAAGTGATTCAGAACCATCGTCGATCGTCGTGGGGGCAGGAGAGGAGCGTGCCGCGCGCTTCTCGTTAATTTGGAAGTATCGAGCTACCACTTTCGACCATTTTTATTTTTCTAAATTAATATTTTTTTTTTCTAATATTAAAAAAAATAGAAATTTTTTCAATTTTCTCTTTACACTTCAAGTGTAAAGAAGAATAAAAGGAGCGATTGATGAGAAGTTAAAAAATTTCCAAAGTCGTATCTTTATAATACGAGGAAAAATATTGATTTAAAAAATAAAAATAGTCCGATTGCTCGATACTTCTAATGTTAAAAAACGGAATCGCAATCCCGTGGAGTATCTCGAGCGATCTTGAAGAAAAATTGCACGTTTGGTGAACAAACCACGTGAAAAATTCAGTCGACCGAACGAAATGGAATTCGAACTCGATGGATTGTATACCGTTGATCGAGGACTTCTGATTCTCTTTTCTCGTCGTATTGTCTGAATATTTTAAAGAATCTGAGGTAACCGCTATTGAGAAGATCACTTTCCAATCCCATTGAATGTTAGTCTCTATCTGTCTGTCTATCTCCTCTCTCTCTCTCTCTCTCTCTCTCTCTCTCTCTCTTCCCCTCTATGTAGCAAATTCTAACAGATATCAGTACAAATCTACAACCTGAATTAAGAATAACCGAGGGATATACATCGCTCGGAGGGACAAAAAGAAATTACGATATCGACGAGACACATATTTTTGGCAATACACAGATTTAAAGGATTTAAAGGATACCGAAGTAGCGCGTTAGTAGTTAGAGAGAACCAAGGAAACGAATTTCGTTCGAATGCATTATTTTTGACGACTGAAAGTTTATATGCTATAATAAAAGGATTATTAATAATTAATAATGATAAGGATATAGTAACGATTGTGTACGTAATTCGTAGGACGGATCGTTCGTTATCGCTTCTTATGCTATTTTACCATAAGTTGTGTCTTATAAGAATAAACATTGTAAATCAATAAAAATTGAATCAATTTTATTTTGTGTCGTGCGGTTATTGTGCATCTCAAATGGACGATTTTTATACGAGCATTGTTTTTTTTTTTTTTTTTAATGAATCATTTATGAAGCATCAATTGAAAAATAGAAATTTCTAGAAATTTCCTCGAATCTGATGTAATCACGTTGGAATTTTATAATTTTAATTGGTAAGGTATTTTATTATCGTACTGATTAATATTAACTAAAGTATTATTGTATTACGTGTCACACCAATTTTATGCGATTTGTCATCAATACGGTATATTAATTATATTTGTTAAATAAATTACATTCCGTAATAATGAAGAAACTATAAAAATTCTTATAAGATAGTTTTGAGATACTAATATTGCATACATCATAATTATGTATCAACAAAGGCTATCATAAAATATTTCATAATTCTGTATCTTTTTATAGCCAAAATATTAAATGATTTAAATAGAGAAAGTCCAGCGTGGGTGATCCTCATGGAGAAACTACAGAGGACAAGCACATTCTGACGAAAGCGTCCACACATTTAAATATATGTCAGAAAATGCGATAGTGTCTCGGATACATATATACATTAATGTATATAATAAACAATAATCAAGCTGATATATATTTAAAACAATCAAATATAGATGACATTAATCGGACAAGGTCTTAGTGTCGAATAATAATTTAATACATAAATTCAAAGCAAATGCTTATATCGCGAATCACATGTTGTTAACATACAAACTTGCAACGGAACTCACTCAAAGCTATACTTAAATTCCCTTCTTTTTCTTAATAAATCGATAATCAAATTTGAAATCGATTAATTTCCCACTTAACGAAATTCTTATCACGCACGTATAAACAAATTTTTGTATTTTTTATATCAGGTGCCTATCTAAATCTAATTTTAAGAATGTTTCTTTATGTAATCTACGTCTGACGATATCAATTTTAAGTATAGGTTGCAAAATTTTTATATGAAGCAAATTGACACGAGTTGATAACTTTTGATGTCATTAAAATAGCAAATGATAAAAAAGATCTAAAGTAAAAAAAAATTTTTTTTGTTCTTGACAAGAATTTCATGTAGACACATATTAATGCATAAACTTTAATTGTAGAAAAGGATTTTTGAATCTATAAAAATAATATATATAAAAAAATTAGTATGAAAAACATTGCATTCTGTCGGTACAGTCAATTCCTTCAAGGAAATATATTTACTGAACACATTTTACGACGAATGAATTTTACGTTCAATACTAAATAGCTTTTAATCAAAAAAGGAAGTGTTCTGCTCGACAATCTTGTGCGAACAACGGAATAGAATAGACCTTCCGCTCTTAGATTTTTGTCAGATTGCAACACATTTGAAAATTTTAAAGATATCGTGATCTCAGTCTCTATCGGATTCTGTTGGATTCCATTATATTTTGTCAGTCCCTAGAAGTCCAGGAATTCCGCAATCAAAAAGTGGAAGCAGAAAAAAGAAATTTAAAGTAAATTTTCATATCTTTTTCATTTTTATGTGAACGCCGATGTACTACCGAAGGAATTCGATTCTTTCTACGAAATACTTTATTAACATATTTTCGGTTATATCTAGTATTTATCGTTATTTTTTGTTAATACGTTAAAATAATAATTTCGTAGATGAAATTCTACCACGTGAACAAAGGTGATACACGGTAAAAGTGATAAGAAAATATTTTTTTTCAATGGAACTTTTATGAAAAGGCATAAAAAGGCGAGAGGGGATAAGAAAAATAAAGTTGTAAGCTATACAATTCGTTTTATTAATTAATTTATTTTTATTAAATATTAATAACAGGGATTACTTCCTTATTATTACAAAATACGTATGATGGCACGTAGGTTTTCACGGATTGAAAAGTGAAGTAGAGTTCACACTACAGATAAGGTAGAGATAACGCGAGCGAATTATTAACAGAGCATACAACCCAATGAGCAGAATGTCTAAAATCGACGCATAAAGCGACGTCTACAATGAGATTTTAAGGCTTAAATCACCTATTGTAAACCGGAACTAATTTTTTCACAACTTAAATCTTAATATGCCATTGGTCATCGCATAATAAACGCTGAATCCTACTTTGAGGCATTAACCAATCACGTAGCTCAATTTTATTGCGTCATGAATACGCGGCTTTTGTTCACTTGCTATGCAGTACTTAACGATACTGTGTTGTTTCTGTACGTTTGCGTCAGTCGTGCGGTTCATACTCGATCGAGGTGATTCGTGAAAGGCGTCGTTGCATTAAAGCAGGAATAATCAGGTGAGTATATCTCGCAAATATAATTGCGATTGCTTGTTAAATGTGATCTCTGTGGAGTCTTTTTTTGCGTGAAAAACTGTGAAAAAACTACGAGGAACATCTCGTTGAGGAGGAGAAACGCGTAGCACGTTTTTCCCAACACGCGCGTGACTCGGGTCAGTTTCACACGCTTCGGAAAAGTGCATCGGTCTTGCCGCCATCTTGTTTATTGTGTCTGTTCACTTTTGGAGGGAAATTGATGTCGCCGTGCATTCACCGGACGTACGCGTCGTAATCTTTTATCTTTGTGACGGAATTTAAGCGATACGCGTGATTTCGTCATATTGTATTCTCAATTCGCGATATTCGCCAATTCTTTTTTTTTTTTTTTTTTTTTTTTTCAAATTTTCCCCTTTCTTGTCTTACTATCTTAATCAGTGTCGTTAACGAGGGGCGAAGAGTAGGGAGCCTTATTGTAGTCTGGCTCTTTCTTGAAGCAATCAACTAATTGATGAATGTGTTCGCTAGGATACGAAAGTTATAAACGCAGCTAAAGCGTATTCGCACTCATGGCACGTACTAAGCAGACGGCTCGTAAATCAACGGGTGGAAAAGCACCCAGGAAGCAACTCGCCACCAAAGCGGCGCGTAAAAGCGCGCCGTCCACTGGAGGCGTCAAGAAACCTCACCGTTACAGGTATTACATATTAAATATATTTATGCAAGTCACAAATGTTTTTGATAGATAAATTGTTTGAGAATAATTTAAAATCTAATAATTTATAATATAATAATAATTAAAATGAAATAATTTAAATGAAAAAATTGGATAATGAATATTTTGCATGACAGTGATATTGAACAAGATTGTATATTATTTAAATAAAAATATATTAACGGTTCTTTTTTGTGAAATTTTTTAATTATAAATCGGTATTTTTTTCAGGCCTGGTACTGTAGCTCTGAGAGAAATCCGAAGATATCAAAAGTCAACGGAGTTGCTCATCAGGAAATTACCTTTCCAACGTCTGGTTCGTGAAATCGCTCAGGATTTCAAGACCGATCTGCGTTTTCAAAGCGCTGCAATCGGAGCTCTGCAAGAAGCGTCGGAAGCGTATCTGGTCGGCCTGTTCGAAGACACGAATTTGTGCGCCATTCACGCCAAACGTGTCACGATCATGCCAAAAGATATACAGCTCGCGCGACGAATTCGCGGTGAACGCGCTTAAATCATTCGCGATTACGCGAAGCATTCTCACTTTATTATCATTTGGACATTGTATGTTTCTGAACGATCTAAAAACTTTTTGACTCTCTTCCGTGTATGTTTATCATAGTTAACACACTGCCAACCACTGTAATAGAAGCATCAGAAAGACACGAAGAATAAGTGAGTCTTAGACTTTATAATTCGATGAAATATAATCATGATTCATACAATGAGGAGGATCTAAAGATTAAAGAAAGTGATAATATATTTGTTTGTAATCAAAGAGAAGTCAAAATTATTATTAGATTTTTATGTTTGGGTATCTAGCAAAAATAATAACATGCAACAATATTTTATATAGATCTCGTGTGTATTTTTTCTTTTTATAGAGTACAAGATATTAATGATTTACTCTAGAACATTAATCATCTTGCTTTATGGGGGCTGGCAACTTTCATTCAAATGTAATTCTTTACGTACAAAAATTTTTATTACTGATACATTAACAATATGTACTTTCATATAAAGGGATATATCTACATGTCAAGAAGTTATAGGGCAGAAACAAGTAGTTTATTAGTTGTTTATTGATAATACTACGCCACATATAGTTCGATTTGCATTTAGTCCTCACACATTAGAATTTTAAAAATTTGTCTGTAGTTGATATATATACGTACATTTATATATATATATATATATATATATATATATATATATATGTATATATGTGTATGTATGTATATGTAAGTATATGTAAGCTTAGGAAAAATAAGTAAGTGTTTTATGTAACCCTAAGAAATTCATTAATAAACATATAAATACACATCAATAATACGTTACTGAAAGCGCGACAAGAGGTCTGCAGCTGGTATTTTACAAGACTATATTTTATTCGCAGAGATTTATATATCAGACTATACACTTGATTAGAGTACAAAAAATGCGATTTATTTTAACATTTATTTCGTTACAAATCGATGCTGTTTATTAGTTACTCGAGAACTTTTTGTTTCGAGTGCAGCCCTCTTCTTGAGTTTGCAATTGTAGATTATAAGTATCGTAACTATACTATCCTTATACAAGATATGTAATTGTAACATTATCGTTGCAAAATACATTTTCTAATAGATGTAATGAAATTGTACCTTGTATTTTCTTTTCGTGATATATTTTATATATATATGCATCTCGCACACGCACGTGTGTGTGTGTGTGTGTGTATTCTATATCTACTTATAATTTTTAATACACGTATAAATATGAATAGAGATCATATTTTTAATTTTCTTTTATTGATAAGAAAAAAGCACCTCTAAAAATGACACAGCCACAATCAGAAGGCTTATAAGCCATTCTTAGAGGCACTTAACGATAATAAAAAATTCCGAATATGTATCATAGTGTATAATCGCTATTTCCGGGCTCTAGAACCGCGTACGATCGCTCGCGCCTGTGCGAACATTTGCACTGAGCTGCACGTTGCTATCGATTCGCGCGAACGTCCGCGAGGCGATGAGGACGACAATGCGTGCCACATGCGGCACAGTGCTCTATATGCATCGCATTCCACACAGCGAGCGAAAATCTAGCGCGAGACCGAGTGCGTGCATATGTATGTACGTGCGCGCGCTCACTCACTCACGCGGGATTCTCTCTCTTTCTTCTTCCTTTTTTTTCTTTCTCTTTCAGCTTGGCTATAGGCCGGACATCGATCTCTCACGATTTCGCGGGTCGATATACGCGGCGCGAAATAGTCCTGCCCTACGTCACAGCCGGCCGCGCTATTATATCGCGGTAACGGCCACCTTTCTCTTCATGTAAATACTAACAGTGACGTCGCGTCATTGCTTCTCGACACGAGTTTTCCCTTCTTCTCTATCTCTCTCTTTTTCCTTTCTTCGTGTCACAACGTTTGCAGAGGCAGCTCTTGATCTAACGACAGCTAATCGACCGGACGAGCGATAATTAGACTGTGAGTATTATTCATCGGGAGAGAGAGAAAAGATGCGGGGACTATTTCGCGCGAGGAATCCCGTCGCGAATACGCGCGGAGTAACCGCGACGCGCGCGTTCGATTTTTTTTCATCCTCTTGTACACGCGAGACCAAAGAAAATGGTGAGGCCATACCGAGGCGCGGGCAAAAACGGCAGGCTCGCATTTCCCGGCTCTTTTCATATATATAAGAAATAATGCTTTTTCCTTCCTGGCAATCCAGATTAACGCCAAATTCATTAAAATCCAGATTAAACGCGTGGCGGTCGCCGAACGCCGGGGTCGCGCGTTCGCAGAGACAAAGCTTTCGTCTCACTTCCCCCCCGCCCCCACTCTTCTTCGCCCATCTCTTGCCCTCCTGGACCCACGGTCACATCCTACATTTATAGCGCTAAGTGTGCGGCCGATGGCTCTCAATTTGAGCGGTCGATCGCTGTGTGCGCGTGCGCGCGCGCGCACGTACCTTATTTATTTTATGCGAATGTGCGTATCAGATTTTTTTCACATACGCGCGGGAGGGGGGGGAGGGAGGACAAGCACCAAAGGAAGCTTAGCTTCGTCCGAACAAAGCGGACATACAGGAGCGAATGTACGATACGGCGATTGCGCTAGCGAAAAAGGAGAAACGGAAGTAGTACGCTCGCGGTCTCATCTATTCGCTCGGCTCTACATGTCATATTGATCTCTCGCTCGTGCCCGTCGGGAAATCGTCGCTCTCATGGCGCGACACGGCATTTGCACCCTGAAAATTCATTAGATTTCCGCGACGCGTCCATCGATCCATCGAACTCGCCACCCCCTCTCCCGACTTCTCGTTCTTCCGCCCGCGCCCCCTCCGCCGCCGCCGCGAGATGACAGAGCTGCCGTTTCTGTACGGCGATGCGACATTGTCCGCGTTCTTCCGTGCGCACGAGAGAGGAGTGCACGAGTTCGGAGAATCATCGGTTTGAGCGACTGAGCGTAGCGGAGGGTGGGACGGAGGGGGCGGCGACGACGACACGGCGAAGGGCGGCGGCGGGGTCGGCTTCCTACGCGCTCGGGAGAGCGTATCGTAGTACGATTTCGAGCAATTGACAGGGCACTCGCGCCGCACTCGATGCACCGGCGACCAATAAGGCGCGCCGGCCGGCCGACAGCCCGCCGCCGGATTGGCCGGCGGCACACCGCGGGCTCTACGTGCCTCTCGCGCGATTTAATTTCCCGCGGCGGTGCGGCGCGGGGCGAGACGGGTCGGGACGGGGACGCGAGACGGGTCGAGGAGTCGGGCAGGGGCGTAGCGAGGGGAGGTAGGGACGCGCGAGAGAGCCGTGGACTCGGGAGAGCGTCCACTGCCATCGGAGTGTGCGAGGAAACGGATAGTGTATCTAGTTCGCTTCGCGTCCCCGCTCGTGCCCGATAAACCCGCTCTCAGGTAGGTAAGACCGAATCCGCGCGGTGAAATCACCCGAGTGGTCACTTTTGCCTGCGCGCGCGGGCGCGCGCGCAAAAATGATCGGGATCCTTGAAGAATTAGGACCGGAGGAATTATTTAGGAAAAGTCCATCGCTGAGTTTTCACGCCACCGCGGGTTTCGCTCGCCACCATTTTGCTTGAGCGACGATCGCGGTTGCGGGACCGCGACGTCGAGCGGCGTCCCGGTTTCTCTCGAGCGCGCGTTGTTGACCAAGCCGATTTTTCTGCGGGAGCGTCGTCGTCGATCGTCTGGACACCCGGGGGTCCAGATCTCTAAGCGACGCTGCCCTCCGCGAACGTGAATTCCTTGGCTGACAGCGCGCGGTTTTTTTTCCTCTTCGCTCCGTCTCTTCCTCTCGTTCTCTTTCTCGCACGGCACCTCCCCCTCTCTTTGTATCTCTCTCTCTCTCTCTCTCTCTCTCTCTCTCTCTCTCTCTCCCGCCTTCACTTAGGAACGAAAGTTCGTTCATTGCGCAACGCGCGGCGTTTCTCGATACGCGGCCCCTCCGCGCGTACGTAGTACAGCAACGAATTGCATCCCCACCATATTACATCCACCACTACCGTCACCACCACCTCCATTACTATTACCATCCCCTTCCTCCTCCCATTGTATACTTTTCCCATTTTCAAGATTCTCTCTGAGCATCGCTTAGCATCGCTATGGGCATCGTCGCGTTGTCGATTATCGATTGGAAAATTGATTGATGATTCCGATACATTTCTAATTCTCTGCAATTAATAAATTAAATTTAATAGCGGCAGGAAAAATAGATGAAAGCGAATACGGTCGTTCAGAAAATTTCTCGGGATTCCCTCGAAATTTCTTTGTAATAGAAATTCCGTTACTTGAAGAATAATATTTACAATTGAAAATGTCACATAGGTTGAATCATGGCGCGTACTAAGCAAACAGCCCGTAAATCAACGGGAGGTAAAGCGCCTCGGAAGCAGCTCGCGACAAAAGCGGCCAGGAAGAGCGCGCCGTCCACCGGCGGTGTGAAGAAACCGCATCGTTATAGGTAAAATTCAAAAAGAAAAGAGGAAAAAAATACACTTTTCGCAAAATAAAAAAAAAATAGACGATGTTCCTCGAATGTTAAGGTTGAAGATTATAACGTCTCTGTGATTTCTGCATGACAGACCCGGTACTGTGGCTCTTCGAGAAATCCGAAGATACCAGAAGTCAACGGAGTTACTGATCAGGAAGCTGCCTTTCCAGCGACTGGTGCGTGAAATCGCGCAGGATTTCAAGACCGATCTGCGTTTTCAAAGCGCAGCTATAGGCGCCCTCCAGGAAGCGTCTGAAGCATACCTCGTCGGTCTCTTCGAGGACACTAATCTGTGCGCGATCCACGCGAAGCGCGTAACGATCATGCCTAAAGACATCCAGCTGGCCCGGCGAATCCGCGGCGAGCGTGCTTAAGAGACGCTATGTAATTCGCATACATACCGTTCACTGCGACCATTATTATTATTAATTATTATTATTAATTATCGTTCGAAATCGTCGTGGATGAAGTACTTTCATTCCAAGGTTTACATATTACGTTTTCATATAGAGACACACGCCACAGCATCCATCCGGTGATTCTCATTTTCGACACAATTCAATTTGACTTGGCAATTACGAGTTGCACAGAAGTATTTTCATTTCGTCTCTTCTCTTTTTCCCCTTCCCAACTTTGACGATTGTTTATCATGCTTTTTAGTTTAGTTTACGTGTACCGGGTGGATTTACACAATTTTTTTTATTTGCTTTCAAGTTTTGCGCGTACGAGATGATTTCAGGATCAAGCGTTCGTTTGTGGTTTCTTTTCTCACCATTTACCTTCGTATCGTCATTAATGTTACTCATAACAACGTCATTATATCATTAATATTCGACAAAAAAAGAAAATGAAAAAAAAAAGTGTGCATTAGAGATAAGGACATTCTCATAGTGACTCGATGTAGTGCTTAACATATTAGATCTCTGATTGTACTCAAGTTACATGAATCATTTTGAACACCTACGCATTGTGTAAAAATTTGTGTAAAAATAAACGCATTTCGTAAATAAATCTAAATCTAGCACGACTTTTACCTTAGCGTTGTCCGCCATTTCGGCCATGCTGCCTATATTGGAAGCCTGATGTACAATTTATGTAATAATCAAAGGTATACATCCATGAATGAATAGGATTTTATTGAATGAAATTCACATTCTCATATTGATACAATTCGATTGTGATTTTCTATTCAGGATAACAATTTTATATCTTGCCAATAACTCTTTTTGCAGTTTAAAGAATTAAACTTTAGATGTAAATCGGCGCAGTCACATATTGCTAGCCTTTGTTATAATATATACACATAATTATTGGAATCCATCCAATCGTTCGTCGCAAAAAAATAATTACTTTTCCGATAAAGGAATTTTATTTTTTATGGAATATTTAAAAAAATAGAAGAATTACATATATGTAGAAATACGTTTGAAGCGCTAAAAAGTACACATTTTTACAAAGTATCTGCACTAATTATTTATAGACAGTGGTAAATATAGTTATAAATTATACAACTACGCGTTAATTATCAAGTTCATAAATTATTTATTACTTGTGTAATTACCTACATACGTCACAAATATATTTCGTTTTTAATAAATAACGATATTCCATCACTACTATTCGTATTTAACACGCACGGAGCGCTCGAGGCAACAATATAAGCTACACATCATAAGTTAAATGAAAGAACGATTTAAAAAAAATTCTACCAATCATACAAGTAAATTATCATTTTACTTCGCAATATTTGTGCCTATTATCATCTCTAATGAGAATGCAAGACTCTATCGAGGCCATCGATTTCATAAAAGACTACGAACTAAGATTCTCGCGTGACTTAATATTCTATTGCCTCAAGTCCTCCACTTGTATGCGCATATTTACAAACATTTTTTTTTTAAGTAACTTTTGTAATGTCGCACGATGTCGGAGAAGGAAGCTATTAAATGTCTCGACGCAATTAAGGCAAAGAAAAAAAAAAGAGTACCTGATTAAGATATATAAATATTTGGATATATAAGTATAACGATACTTTGTTACTTTTATCTCATTATTTTGTGTTATATTTACACGAAAATTAATTTATCACGTTTACACAGTTACACGTTATTGCGCGTGGCGATCATATAGATTCATATATAATAATGTAGCGTATAATAGATCTGAACGTTAGAGAGAGATATTGATTTGAAGTCATTAGAATATATATATATATATTTTTTGTCTTCACTTATTATTAACGACAAGTTTACGCAATGAAAATTTTCTTCTCTCATGACAAAATATACCTTTTATCTATTGATGAAAAAAGAATGCGGGAAATACTCCATAGTACGGGGTACTTGTAGAAGTGTTACATTCTCTGTTAACGACATTTGACAGTATCATTAAAATATCGCAATAATTACAGCCCATGTCATTCGACATATTATTTCATACTTGGAACAATTGGGTATTACAGTGATGACTCATCGACTTGCCGTTATAATTATTCTACGCGATGTTTTTTAAGGGGATATCGCGACGAACGTCATTAACGCAGAATGGAATACCGCTACTGGGAAATTACATACGCGCCGAGGAAATATGCGAGGATATTTATTACCTTCTTTTTTTGTTTTGTATACCAAGAAAAAACAGAATTGAACAGTGATTTTATTTTTTCATGCAACTCGGCAATGACGATTCCTTCCGATTTTGCGTGGACTCTTTGTGATTAACTCAATGAGACTTGAATGAAATTCACCGTTATGGGAGTTTCCGACTGACATTAACATCGGGATTGCAACGTGATGCGCGGACATATGATCGCTGCGACATTATATCCTTTTTTTTTCCGTTACGTTCGCTTACAATCGAATGTGGTTGTTGTTTCCTGAGGCTGGGCTTCGGACTTGTCGTCTAGCTCTAATTGAACAGATGCAACAATCTTTTGTTATAGCTTACCTAATACTTCAAAAATGAAGAATATACGGAATATACCGCGTGTACGAGTCATTTTACCATAGTGAACATTTAAACATTCAGTGGTTTGACATCCATGCATAAATTCGCTAAACACGCAAATTATATTTAAATTAATTTATATATTTATATATAAGTTAATATATATAAATATACATATTGAGAAAATGCGATATTAATAACATCCTTATCGTATTGCATATAAGGATGTAATAAAAATAATAACGGTTATTCATGCAAGAAGGGATTCGCAAATTTGTTTCGTATTCTGTGCGATATACGATACTTTTAATATTTTTGCTTTCTTTATGAATTGAGCCATAAATAATCTCTCGTAATGGCATTAACCGTGACTCAACATGGCAGTAAAATGAAGTAAAAAGAAAGTATCCTTTATGCGTATCAACGCTGTTTCAAAGTCTTCGAAGCATCACACAGTTTTATCTTACAGAACAAAGCAATTTCTCGATGTAATTGCACATTGTGCCGTAGTGCTTGGATCTCTATATACATTATGTACACGCATATACTAGCCCTAGATTTAAGAATATGTAACTTATCATACCGTAGGTTTTTTCATAATTTTCGGACGCTTTGTACTTGGAGGAATCTTTTTCTATACGCGCGCGAAATTGAGATATTAAATTAGTACAAAAATATGTATTTTGTAATTGGTGGCTCACTCCGTTCTTTATAAAGAATTTCTGGAGAATTAGGACTTGAGTAATAGTTAGCAAGAAAGCATTGTGTAAAATACACACTTGTGTCTATCTCCGAGGAATGATACAAATTTTGACCTAGAGAATTAAACGACATATAACTAATATCATATATGTATGTACATTTTAATTGTAATTGCTTTATGTTTGAATTTGTACGAATAACGTACAAATTCAAACATTCTTACGAGAGTGCTGTATCTATCTTAATTTTGCATTAAGATCTTTCATGCATGCAACATAAGTGCGAAGAATTATTGTACATATTTATCTCGCGATAAGCATATACATAAATGTACACATAAATAATTTTTCAATTTTAAAAAGTTTAATCAAATAAAATTTATGCATAGTTTTCAATCGAATAATTACATAGTTGCTCATAATAACATGGCACAACATGTTTAGGAAATAAATAATAAAAATATTTTGTCATTGTCATTAATTACTTGTACAATTAGTTTTTAACAATGGTTTTTAAGAAGCATAAGCAGACGAACTATAGATTTTTTATAAAAGCAATTTTATATCTTGACTGAGCAAATTAAGACAAATCTAATGACGTAATTTTTAATAGCGTAAATTTTATTAAAATATAATTTGCTATATGACAAGGGCAGTCGTCTATCTCTATCAAACATCGCAATATTCTAGAGTCAGTACTACATAATATTGCGTAAAAAGCCTTAAATGTAAATAAACCGAAGGTCTTGACGCTAAGACCTAAACAAGCATAATCAACATGGGAACACAACCAACATACTATATTAACAATAAGTACGATCGAATCAGTGAATATATCATGTATCCTATTATCTCGAGACTTATAGGGGAACATGTTTTCGAAATTAATGTTAACTATAAAATAAGAAAAAGACATAAGATACATGATATTTTCTTGTGAGTACGGTGCACAACGAAACAGGAGTACAACAACACAATTTAACGTGATTAAAGGGTGATTGGTGTGTTACCTGTAGAGATCGCGAACTTGATCTTCTCGAAACGCGTTTCTGCACGTGTTCAGCTTGTTCTCCAACGCCTGTGAAACAGAATAATTACAATAAAAAATGTGCTACTTCATTATGATACACCCTAGCTATAATAAACAATACGACAGATGTTACATTGACATTGAAGTTTACGATAAATGTCGAGTTAATAAGGCAGACACGTGTTAGATTAAAAAAATATTAGGAACATGTAGAGTCATTGTTTTCATAATTTAACACAGGAATAGGATGTTCGGCGATGCATAAAACAGGAACGATGAACGTGGTCAGAAGCGTTTGTAATAAAAGCGAAGAAAATAAAATATCGAGACCTGCTCTTTAAGGAGATGCAAAATAATATAATGATGAGAAATCACGATGAGGATCTGCACGCGGTCGGTCTAGGTTGTTGCCTTATACACTGAGTAGACGCGCGAGTCTGGGCCGCCGATAGGCGAGTAGACGAGGTGGTATTCGTTATTTGTCCGCTCGGACAAGTGCATTTTATTCTCCTACAGCCCATACAGACCCACCTGTCAAGCTACCAAAACGCCACGTCACACTAACTCCCAAGTTCCAAGTGCAAATCATGTCCAACTTGTTTACAGTGTATAAAAATATTTACATCTGTTGTAGTACACATATAATCATTATTCTATTGACTTGACTGCGACACGAGATCTTTAAAATAGTTGCTCAGTGCTATCAAATTCATATACAGCAACTCTAAACGGTGTAACTTACGTTACGCGTAGATATAGAAAAAAACATACAAGCCATGCCTCAAGCTTAGAAAACTACAAATGTAAAAAAAAAAAAGAAAGTTTTGTACATGCTTACCCCGACTTTTCGCATAAGATCACCGATCATATTCATTGCCAGTATTCTAGTGCAGGGTGGTAATGGTTGGCTCATGTTGTTGTTATTGTTGTTTCCAATAACACCCCCTACCATCCCATGTCCAACTAGCGAAAAATAAAAATTAATATAATTTATTTGTGATCAAATAAAATTATAAATCCATTATTAGATTTATTAAATTTTAATATCATGTAAAAAAAGATTTTGGAAAAGCCGAAAAAAAAAAAAAGAAAATGCTGCTAAGAATGTTTATTTAATTACATCAGTGAGAATACTGCAAACTGGTTTTTTTTTCTTTTTTTTAGGTCCATAAATTGTTAAGTAGTCAAATATTTCAAAATGAAAGATTTATTTTTTAAAGTTTATCAATATTTTTATCTTCTTATCCATTCGAGCACTTTTTGATGTTTATATGATTCATCACATTTATCAATTTTGGTGATGGTCTTCTCAGCATACGAAAAACACACTGTATCCTAATAAAAGCTTTGTGCGACCTACTTTTTATCGGCGAAGTCGTTGTGTTATTCGGAGGTATGGTTGGTGGGACTATTTGGCTAGCGGGTGAATTTGATTCTAATTCGGCCTGTAGCTTATTACTATCGACAATGCTATTGCGAACTCTTTCAGCAGACTTGTTATTATCTGCATGATGTCTTTCGTGCACTTGTATTTCCTGTTTTAAATCTGAAATATCGCGAAATATTAGTCGTCATTTTAAAGTCAAGAAACAAAAGAAAAAAGGAGATTACTGACCTCTAACTTCATCCATTAATCTTTGCACTATGACTTTTAGGCCTTCTTTTTCATCCAATTCTGATTCAAGCAAAGCATTTTTTTCTATAGCTAAATTAAACTTAGCTTCTATTTCCTCTTCTGTGACCCTATTTATTCTATAAAAAAAATATCTCTTATCAACTGCCAAATTATCAATCTTTAATTCATCAATTGGAAATATATATACCTGTGTGCTCTTTCTAAGTCGTCATTTTTTTGTTCGAGTTCCCTAATATATTTTAGTAGATGTTCATGTTGTTGCTGTAAATCTTGTGCCTTTCCCTGGAACATGGCGCAATCTGCAGACTGTTGATCTAGTCGTGTCCTCAATTGTTCGACTTCTGTGGCAAGTCTTGTATTTCTTTGTCTCAATTCCCTATTTGTCTTTTCCGCTTGTTCCAGAGAAGTCTCCAATTCTTTCTCCAACATCTGTGAATTTTCCTGGAATTCTTCCAATTCCCGTTCGACATCATCTTTCCTGTGACATCAGTAAGTACTGTATTAATTTCAATTATTTTCCACTTTGAAGAGTTATCGTAGCATATTTTATTTGTTTTGTAATTCTATATATCTTCAACATTATTTTACTTATGATATTCTGACAACTGTTTATCAAAAATCATTTTGTCCCGATAGATTGCAATATTATATTTCATCAAAGCTTGATATATGAGGATAATCCACCTTTGAAGCAGTTGATTTGCCAGATCCATCCAGTATTGAATCTCCTCATCCTTGGACAGAAATTCTGGCGGATCCAAATCCATCATTGCGCTTTCGGATGACCACAAGGTTGTGCGCAATCCTGTTGTCCTCCGATCTTCCAATGTAATCCGAGAGATGTTACACAGATACAATTGCTCTGTCTTACGCGCTGCACGTCAACATTCTGCAAGGAGGCAAGCGTGTCAAAATCTTCCGGACGGAGGAAACGCAAATCGAAAAGGATCTAGGTGTCCGTATTTTTCTTATTCTCGCCCAGCATTCGAGTCGTTAATTTCGATCACGTCGAAAGCGCATCCCGCTCGAAATTCCATTTGCGGCGAGAGTTTTCAGAATCAAAAGGGATCGATAGGGAACAGAGGACGATCGGGAATGCTTCGCGGATGCACTCTCGACGTCTAGTGGATGAGGACGGACCTTGGGCAATCACTCCGCGGCGAGACGTAGTCGCGTGCGACGCCTGATGTCATTACCGTGTTATTATGAGTCACACTGGCACGGGCAGGCGAGGAGGTGCAGGCAGGCGGGCAGACGGACGCGTAGAAAAATCGGTGGTGCACTGACGGCAGGAGAAGGAGAGAGGGATAGTTGTGAGACAGGAACCTTTCAACGGATGTCGATGTTCATATCTCGTACGTCGGGCACGCGCATTCGACCCCGTCGTCACGTCACGGGCTCGCCGATCGCGGCCAATGATCGTGTTAAGGAAGAAAAGATAACTCGACAAGAGTGCCTTATAATGATTGGATTGTATTCTTGAATCCAAAAGAATGTCCATCCAATCCAATCCAATCCAATCTCAGTTTAGATCTCCGAAAGTAAGAACCAATCATATTCGAGTGCTACTCAGCCGCTTAAGGTCCGGTTGCACCAACATTATTTTGCTTTTAGCGAGACTTGAATATGTGCCTGTCTTTATCTTTCTTTCTAAATAAATAAAGACACATATTTAAATCTCGCTAAAAGCCTAAGTAACGTTGGCGCAATCAGACCTAAGTGTCTTATGTCCATAATGTTAAAAATCGATTCGATTAAAATCAATCGTATTGACCGAAATAGTCCGAAATCTTGGATTTCGATTTCTATCGTGGGCACAAGGCTTTAGAAAAACAAAATACTTGTAATCGGATCCATCCACGAACATCGGTTCTAAAGGCTTATCCAAACAAAACTGGTATAGTTGAATAACCATGTACACAAAAAATTATCCAATCAAATTTTACGCATATCCTTAGGGTCTGTCCAAATAAACTTGCATAACCATGTGCATAAAAAAAATAATGTAATCGCATTTCTAATGTAATGATTTAGAATATGAGTTGTAGCGTCAAACGATGCGCATCTAGGCCCCTATTCTTGAAATATATCGCAAAACAAAAATCCTATAGTATATGTCACGTATACTATAGAATTTTCATGTGTCAAGAATAGAGCTCCAGTGGTCCGTTATTAAATGACACGTAATAATAATGGAACAATAGGTTTCAATGAAATCGGCCTGAAATGTGCAACTAAATTCTAACTCTGTTTTAATGTAATTGAGTTTTGTTCTTATTTCCTCACTGGATCTAATTATATAAATCAATCATATTAAAAAATCTTATTAAGCTGCTTTTTCTTAAAATGCCAAAATCTTGGACCATTATGTAAAGTGAATGTGATTCGTCCTTCCATAATTATTAGTCTGCATTTTTATGCCACTTGAGATTTTGCTCTCTTTATTGCTGATTTGATATTTTTGATTTATTTTTTATCGAAGTTGTTATTGTAGTCTTTATTGGATCTATTTTGAGTTAGGGTCATTCTTAGCCTATGTTTCTTGATTTCAGATTCAGATCAAGATCATTTCATCATTTAAAGAAAAAGAAAATAAGTCAAGAGTAATAAAAGGAAAAGAAAAGGGAGGAATTTGATGCTATTAAAAGTAATAAAAAAATAAAAATCAAAGAATAAAAATGATAAAATGATGCAAGAGAAAGATAATTTCAAATTAAATAAAACACAAGTTATTAATAATCATAGAATCTAGCAAAAAAATTATATATTATTTAGTACAAAAAATATATTGTTATGAAGAATGCCTGCATATTGTATTGTTCCTGGCTGTAAAAGCAAGTATAAACAGAAGAGCATAAATGAATTTCAAAGTAAATTACAAAATGAATCACAAGATGAGTTGGAAGACACACCAAGAATATCATTTCACCAGTGAGTACATTACATATAACCTGGAACATTATGATACTCTGATGTTTTTATCAATATAAATAAATTTTAAATCATTATTTATTTTTTATTTTTTCTAATTTTTAAAACTAAAAAAGAAAAAAATGAACGAAAATTAAAAATGATATTCTTAAAAAATGGACATCAATTAAATAATATTGTCTAATAATTTATTGTTTGATAATCAAATTGAAGCCTACAATTTCTATGATTTATGTATTGTGGTTATAAGATTAATTTATTATATTGAATGTTGCCGGATATAATCGTTTCTATTATTGAATTGTATATACAGATAATTAATTATTATTATGTATCGAGATATTTTTCTTTTTATACTTATTATATTTCTTTTCTTATAGCTTTCCTTCGGATCCTGTTAAAAAGAATATGTGGATAAAAAGTCTTAAACTTGAGGACAAAATTCTATATTCGACAAGTACTGTTTGTTCTCTTCATTTTGAAGAAAAATTTATAGACCGTGCATGTATGACAAAAGTAAGACTGAAAGAAAACGCCATACCATATGTAAGTATGTATAATAACATATATGTATCAAATATATAATTATAAAAATTAAATATAAAAAACTAAATTAAAGTAATATCATAAAATAAGTCTTTATAAAATTAAAAAAATATTTTGATGAATAATTATAGTTAATTGAAAAAGCAATAGCCGACAATATTTGCAATTTACATATGAAAGATAGGATCAAATTAGAAAATGAAGCTACACTTTCTCATGATAACAGTAAGTTTTTTTTTATATTTTTAAATAATGATTATTTTAAAATTTGTGTGCATAAAATATAGATATAACAATTTCATTGTAGATTTAATATGTAATAAAGAAACAAACACCTCACCTTTAATATTGCGAAAAGTACAAATGGTTGAAAAAGAAACCAGAGTTTCACCTGAAAGAATATGGAATTCTCCGGCTGCACAAATGATTAAAGAAATGAATCATATAACAATTAAGGATTTGAAGAAACGAATTAAAGTATTGGAACAAAAAGTTAGGGAAAAAGATAAGAAAATTGTAGTTATGAAAGATATTCTACGTGAATTAGAAGTAGACTATATCAGTGATGATGAAGATTAATGTAAAATTAATCCAAATGTCTTAAAATCGTTTTTGGTACAACTTTAAGAACCGTGACATAAAAGAACTTAAGCAGTAAGTGAATCAGCCAATTACAGTTGAGAATTTGAGTAAGACAGTAACATAAGCAGTAGCAAATCCGTAACGTTGATTTCTTTACTGCCTAAGTTTTTTTTAGTGCCAGAGCCCTAAGATATCGAACTAATCACAAAGCAATATTCATCGTTTGTTTTTATCCGCCTTTGATTGATATTTCAATATAAGAAGAAACCTATTTATTATGAATTTTACATGTATTACATTATTTTGACGCCTTATTTATATTTGAAATTATTTTAAATATATTTAGAAGCAAACTCAAGGTGGTCGTTAATTTTAGAATATGATATACGAAAAGTTGAATCTATGAACAATAGTTGGCATGGCCGCATGTGCGCATCTCATCAAAAATTCTCAAGTTTATAAGAAAGATTAAAAGTCCCCAGAAATGTCATAGCTGCGTTCAGCAGAGAAAGCGGCTTTGCAACCGTATAAAAATCTTTGATATGATTGGTGTTTGCCCTTAGTTCCTCATGGATCTAAATGTATAAACCAATCATATTGAAGAATCATTCTTCGCTGAACGCAGCCATAGAGTTCAAATTTTCAAAGTTCGCGACACTGTAGTCAGGTATAAAAACAGATCGCGCTTCCCATATCCTCCATTTTCTTCGTCAGCAGCATCATGGTGAGTTGTGCGCGTTTCAGAATCCAGCAAAATCTACAATTTGTTTAAACATTTAGATTGTAAAATTACAAAATCACACTCTTGAACATTCTATTTGGACTTTTAAACGAATATTGAAACTTATATCAATATACAGTTAGTGTATTTCGATGAAAATGAGAAGGTGATCATGGTGCACATGGTCTTCCGTGTAACGCCTCACAACGGTTTTTATTACTCCACTGTGATGATCAGATTATAAAGTTTATGGTTTTCGTCTGAATAATAATGACGATATCGCTCTAGGGCGGTCTGAGTTTTTTTTTAATCGAAAAAAAATTAGTCTTGCGTATTTGCCACGTGTCTCACATTTTCGCGTCTCATTGCAGTCGCACAGGAAGTTCAGCGCCCCTCGACACGGGTCGATGGGTTTCTACCCAAAAAAGAGATCCCAGAGGCATCGCGGAAAGGTAAAGGCTTTTCCGAAGGATGATCCCAGCAAGCCTGTGCACTTAACGGCTTTCATCGGCTACAAAGCTGGTATGACTCACGTTGTGAGGGAAGCCGATCGTCCGGGATCAAGTGAGTAACTTATATAAGAAAAAATTTAATTAAAATTTTAAGTAAAATATTGACGTTAGAGGTCTAAATTGTTTTCAACCATCCTTATAATATGATACTTAGTATTTTATTAATAATGCGACGTGTTAACTTGGGTGTCGATCGAGGCAGAAATGCATTGATCCACCTGGGTTGCAGCGCGAGAGCTGCTGTCAATGCAGTATGTTTTCAATGCTGCCATGTCGAATAATAACCCCGTGCACTGCTCATGCAGAACGCATGGAAGCAAGGTATATTCCACAAACTCGTTGGAGCCCATTGGGCAGTGACCATTGAGACAAACCATGCCTAGTACAGTTCCTTCTAAAACATTAATTTTTGCATTTTATTTTAGATACACATTGTAAACATTAATTGTTTGTTTTCAGAGGTGAATAAAAAGGAGATTGTAGAAGCAGTTACTATCCTCGAGACACCACCAATGATTGTGGTTGGTCTTGTCGGATATATTGAAACGCCACATGGACTTCGAGCACTTGCCACTGTCTGGGCTGAGCACTTGTCAGAGGATTGCCGCAGGCGTTTCTACAAGAATTGGTTAGTAGAAGTCATTTTTATGTAATCATATAATTTAAACTTATAACAAAGAACGAGTAACTTCATTTTGAATTCATTGGAATTATAAATAAGCTACGATGTGCTAACCTGGACGTTGATCAATTCGGAAACGCGTTGATCCGTCTGGGTTGCAGTATGAGAGCTATCTTTAATGTAGTATATTCTCGAGACTGCCGCGTCGAAGAGAAACACTGTGCTTTGCTTGTACAAAATGCATAGAAGCAAGGTATATTCCATAAACTTTTTGGAGCCCATTGGGCAGTGACCATTAAGATAAACCATACCTGGTACAGTTCTTCTCTTTAAAGAATCATTATACTATTATTTCACATATACAATATTAAAACCATCGCATCAGCTCTCCGCTCGTACGATGAGAGTGATAATTTGGACATAGCCGTTAAAGCTGGGCTTTTAAAACATGGCTGGTCTAAAAAATGTGTCCAGTCTCCTCTCATCACGATGAGACTGGCACGTTACAGATACCCCGATGGTGTACTGAGACGTGTACACAGACGGGCATTGCAAATGATTTTCCGACAGGTACAAGAGTAAGAAGAAGGCGTTCACGAAAGCATCGAAGAAATGGCAAGATGACCTCGGCCGCAAATCCATCGAGGCAGACCTCAAAAAAATCAAGAAGTACTGCAGTGTTGTTCGCATTATCGCGCATACTCAGGTAATTAGAACGATTCTGGAGTATTAATAATAGCGACAATGGGGTATTAGTGATTAGAGAAATACAGAGAACTGTAGAGAAATGAATAAATTGGTTTTATCTTATTTTCTAGATGAAACTATTGAGGCAGCGTCAGAAGAAGGCTCATATCATGGAGATTCAATTGAACGGTGGTACTATCGAGGATAAGGTGCAATGGGCGCGCGAACATCTGGAAAAACCAGTGCCCGTTAGTAACGTATTCGCTTCCGACGAGATGATTGATGTTATTGGAGTTACAAAGGGAAAAGGGTACAAAGGTATGTCTTTACACATATAAATTTGTTTGTGTGTGCTATTTGCCCTCCCATTGCCCCAAGATTGCCGCTTTTTTGCCCCCCCCCCCCCCCCCCCCCCCGACCAGTACATGCACACATCCAGAAAAGCATGCTTATAGAAAAATACTTTGGACTGTATGATGAAAAAAGCATGACGTGCACTTATCTGATTATCTTGAGGATAATACCATGCTGCCTTCCTACTGAAGTCCCCCAAAAAGAGACTAACTGTGAATCGAATTTGTTTGCCCTTATTTAGCGGAGCACGTGTGACTTTAAAGAATTGACATTTTTTCGCTTCTTACAGGTGTTACATCCAGGTGGCACACGAAGAAATTGCCACGCAAGACTCACAAGGGTCTGAGAAAGGTTGCCTGTATTGGTGCTTGGCATCCCAGCCGCGTGTCCTTCACTGTCGCACGTGCTGGCCAGAAAGGATATCATCATCGCACAGAGATGAACAAGAAGATCTACAGAATCGGTCAGGGAATTCACACCAAGGATGGCAAGGTAATATCGCTTTAGATTCGAGGGATAACTAATGCCTCTTCCCTAAGTCGATCTTTTAAGACATGAGGAAAAGATTGATTTTCAACTTCGAAAGAGGCGAAATGAACACTACTTGCTCATAGTACCTAACGCATAACTTTTCTATTAGTGCTTTAGGTTTCCCAGTCAAGTTACAAAAAATTGGACGTTACGAATGCTTTAAAATTATTCATTGAAATTGTTATTTATGATATCTTTTTACAGATCGTGAAAAACAACGCCTCAACGGAGTACGATCTTACTGAGAAGACTATCACGCCTATGGGTGGCTTCCCGCATTACGGTGAAGTAAACAATGACTTCATCATGATCAAGGGATGCTGCATGGGTCCGAAGAAGCGCGTGATTACTCTCAGGAAGGTAAGAATGAATAATAACTAGCAATGATATATTGTTCCTACATTTCCATGATGTATTCATAAAGAGCCCAGCACAATTTTGATCACAATGATAGTTACAAATGATAGGACTGATTCGATATTTGATGTTAAATTAATCGATGTTTAAAAGCAAAGTTACGTAACATTGACGCGTGTTTTGCAGTCCTTGTTGGTGCATACCAAGAGATCAGCGCTGGAGAAAATCAATCTCAAGTTCATTGATACCAGTTCCAAATTCGGACATGGTCGCTTCCAAACTGTCGCTGACAAGACTTCCTTCATGGGTCAACTCAAGAAGGACCGTCTGCGCGAGGAAGAAGCGCGAAATGTCGGCTTGCCGACCGCCCAGCCAGCGCAATAAGATTCTATTGCAAGATTTATGAGAAAAAAATAAATTTTTAAAAACCATATATGCTAGACTCTTTATTTTGTCATATATTCATATTCTCTCTCGGAGGGAATATAAGTCTGAAACATTTTAATAACATTTTAATTCTCTGTTATGTAGATTGTTTTATGTAGAGCTGTAATCTTTAATTCAATTTTTAAAATTAGAAGAAAAAGATTATGTGCATTCTAGTCTCTAGTTTCATTCACAATTTTATTTTTGGATATAAAGATAAGAACTTGCATAAAAATAAAATACTGAAATGATTGAAATAATTAAAATGTTTTGAGATTAATGTTTTTCTTATTCAAATTCGGCAGCAACAAAACTGCACAGCCAATCAAATTCCTATTTCTCCCTCTCTGGATTCTGTCTTTCAGTTAATCTGTCTGTGCATCGTGCGGCAACGTGATCTATACCGTGCGATTGGCATAAAGAAACAATTTTATAAGGTTGATATTAATTGTTATTGTTGATCTTTTTCGCGACGATGGCGGAGAAGGATAATATATTATACAAATTCATGAACACCATGTTCTACGTGTTGGATACGCCGGTAACTTACGTCCGAGGTATTATCTAATCATCCATAATCATGGTTATGTTGTTCCCAACTGAACGAACATCTTTCCCGTTTCAGAGAAAATTGTAGTGCCGAACCAAAAGAAATATCCGTGGTATCATCAACAGTATCGTCGCGTGCCGACGATCGACGAATGTTATACGGACGACATAGTTTGTTATACCGAGGCAAATTGTCAATTCGAACGCGACAAGTAAATTAAAATTTTATATTAGACTAAAAAAAAAAAAAAAAAAAAAGCGAAGCAACAGAATAAATCCTCTATTATTCATAGAATAATCACATCAATTGCTTCCATTTATTCTTGATCTTCTAATTCTTCTTTTTTCCTTTTCAGACAAGTAGAAGATGAAATTCTAACAATTCTGAGAAATCGTTTCGAACAGTGCATTTTCTATCATGGCAAGGATAGATACTTCTGCGATGAGTTGAAAAAGACTTATGATGATGCAGCTGTCGCTTGGTTTATTAAATGTACGTCATGTATCTATGATAGAAGTTACAGTATCGAGATTCTAAAACTAAAAACAAATTTAGATCTTAATGCTTCATTACAAAATCAAGTTTTATTTTTAATCTAATTGAATCAAAATCAGAATCAAAAAATTATATTTTATTACCTAAAGGAATCTATGGAGATCCCACTATATCATTTATCAATTAAACTCAACTTAAATGAAGAATCAGAAAATTATAAAAGTTCATCACATAACATTCAAGTTTAGCTTGACATAAAGGATTACCATTTTTACTTGTTCTTTCAAATGTGCGTACAGATGGTGAAATGGGAATAGGCTTGAATGTAAAAAATGCATATATGAAACAGAAACATCGTATGATCTGGGAACGCCGTCATGGTCCAGTAGGTACCGGTATGAAAGGGCAAGCGACTGAAGCGTAGCAATTTACAGTGGCATCGTAGATGACAATTTAATGGCAAACGCATTCACAATATTATGGATGTGAATCGCAGGTTTGCTTGCAACGTGTACAGATGTGTTGTGAATTAAGAAAACGGCGGGATAATAAAAGTAAAAAAATTTATCAGAATTTTAATCTCTCATCTCATTTGCATCTCTGTAACAATCCGTATCTTATAACGATATAAAATCACGAGCGCGCACGCGTATCGATAGTAAGTATCTCTGAATATTGCATCAATCAATCTTTCCTTTTATTCTTCCATTGTACAATATATAAAAAAGATTATACCTATTGTACATGTATATCAAATTAATTTATGAAATACTCATTTAGACACAATTCCATTCACGATTTATACAATTTCTTTTGTTATTACGATAAAATTATATATATATATATGTGTATGTATACGAATTTTTCATTTACAAAGTTTTTCTATCTCGACATCATTATATGTAATCGAATTACTCATCCATTATTTAGAATGCCAAAGCGAATTGAGTACACGTAAAACTTTTAACGGTATTTAGAGCGCAGAACCTTCGCATGACATGTATTACATAAACGTAAAACATCTCCGATTGAATTAATTAAAAATTTCTCCCCCCCCCCCTTCTTTCCCCGTGGGACATATACGCGCACGAAGATATAAAATACAATAGAATTCATTATTATGCATAAATATACAACACGTAACGAAACTATTTCTTTCAATAGGAATAAATTAACAAAGTATTTAAAAAAATGTCACTACACAAATAATACTATACGATCCTTGCACTTATCGAATATCCGATGCCTGACTGTCATTTAAACTGCGAATTTTCGAACGATTTGAACGGAGATAGCGCGAGCAATTACGTATTCTTCCTCTTTCCCTCTCGTTCTTCAATTTTTTTAAAATAACGCATGACGACAAATCAATATCGCATAAAACTTGGAATCTTCATTGTAGCCGTAATCCTACAAGTATAATCTAATCGATTTTTCTATGCCGCAAATTATTACACGTTCATGTCATATTTACAATGAGCATGAATATACACGATTAAAAGTGAGATCATCGCGCACTCAATCTCTCCTGTACAATTCGAAAATACTTGCGCTTTCATCATACATTCTTATATTATATGCTTAATATATATATTAACAGAACATTATAAAAAGGCTTTTATATCGGAGTCGCGGGACGTATTCTCATCATCTCTTTTCAAACGAGGAAAAAAAAAACGAAGAAAAGAAAAAGGGGAAAGATATCGCGCAATGGCTGCTACAGAGATACACGGTGTAAACTTTTGTTTCGTCTCCTTTTGAATAAAATTACGTAATACTTGTCGCTGTGTTTAGTTAATTACCGGACGAATTTGTCTCAATGATCTTTGTTAAAAAAGAAAAAAAAAATCTTATCTCTCATCTCGCGCCATTACATTATATACTTTCGATCCTGCCGTATAACAGCGCTAATCTCTAGACATCGAAGTTTCTTTTTTTTTTTTTTTTCATCGCTAAAATTATTTTCTCCTTTCTTACGTATCCGTGACAATTTGTAACGTAACGTATCATACTCCAATTTCACACATCGATCCACTGTATCCATGACACACACTCATTCACACGACACATTCGTAAAATTATATATTGAGCAGTAAAAAATGTATCGATGTGAATGGAGAGAAATTCGTAAAGACTTTTTTTACAAGATGAGTAAACCGAGGGTGCATGGTAGACAAGAGAATTTCGTTTATCTCATAATTGGCAACAATTATACGTAACATCCTTCTCGAACATATAGTATGTTATATGAATGCAAATCACATTGTCTCCAGCAATGTGAACGTAGGCAAATCGTAAAGAAGCGTTCTCAACACAAGAATTTATTTACAAAAGAAAATAACGTATATACTCGACGACTGTGGAATCTAGTCTAATATTCTCCTAGCGCCGTTTGTGTTGACGAGTATATAAAATAAAAAAAAAAAGGAGCAGATATAAAAATTATATTATTCCATGATATGTATCATTAACTAGTCGAAACAATCAACAAATAAAAATTGATTGTGTAAATCCGATATAAATATAAATAAGTTTAAAATGATATCAAATGATAGATTGTTAATAAAAAAGACGGTAATACACGATATAAAAAAGAGATCTTAAATATAATTACAAAATTCGCAAATATACCGGGCCACGCTTCTTCTGTGTGATTTACCGAAAGATTAATTATTGCCATCCCAAGCTCCCTTCTTGGTGTGTTAATATTACTATCATCTCGCTTCTTTTATATCCTATATCACAGTACGAAGAAATGCTACATGTTTCCTAATTATTAGCACGTGTCATTCGATATAAACGTCGCTTACATCTCGATTACAGCAATCACATATCTACTCGATGTATGTTTTCATACATTTTGAAAATAATTCGTGCTATAATCGCTCTCATATCTCTATCGGTTTGCATATACATCTAATCTATACACAGATCTGTTGTAAATTTCGAATATAAATAAAATATGGTACCTACCATCCATGGAAACAGAGTGTATAGGTAATTTAACTCATTTTAGGTGGCGACTCACTAAAGTCTTTTAAAGTCTGTAGTTTCTGGTTGTCTTCATAAATAAATCTCAAACACAATTTGGTTTTGATCCTGAGCTTGTCACTTCTATCTTTCATTCTCGAAATGTATTTTCTGCCTAAGGCTCGATCGGTTGATTGAACTGGGCCGCCAGACGTCTCTTGCCTTTAACTAGCGAGATAATAAACATAATTTTCTGATATTTCTAAGTGAATGAAACGTACGATAATACAGCGAGATTATTTCACGAGATAATAATTATTAGATTTTTTTTCTTAATAATATAATTCTTAATATATACTCACAGAGTTTACTAGAAGTGCTATGGCTGTCGTTGTTTTCATCATCATCGATAACATTATCCTCGCTTTCGGAACTTGCTAGATTTAGATGCATTCTCGTATTGCTGGCGGTCTTCTTCTGATTATCGGTCAGTATCTTTTTCTTAGGTGTTAGTGATAGAGAAGGAAGCGGCAATTCCGATGGATGTGGCGCAACGACGGACTTAGGGTAATAAGGAGAGGTAGGCGGGTACAAGGGATTAGCAGCAGCAGGCAATAGATTTTTAGTTGGCGACAGCAAGTTTGACGTACCGTCGCCGGACAAGATCTGATTCCAACTTGGTAAGGTCAATGGAGGAACCTGAAATATTCAATAACTGATTGACAAACTGTGTAAAAAATATAAATAATTTTCGCATAGAAATATATATATATTTAATAGAAAAATGAAATAATCCATATAGAAGTGATTGACTTATGGTCGAATTTTAGTCGATTCTGACTTTCATTCGATGTATGTCTTAATTTATAAGAGACTGATTAATTTAAACAAAAGAATATGAGAAACTCAAAGTCCATCTCTGGCTCAAGAATTACAAGAAATTTAAATACATTCCAATAAAAAAAGATACCTGTACATTTGTAGGATGTTCATCTTGTGGATACGCGAATTTCGTCGGGGACATCCATACCGATGACTTCCAGTGTTCTTCCTTATCCTGAAAGAAAGCAATGATAATAATAAATAGTTCTAATGAACGTACGATAATACAGCGTATCAAGATAATTACTAATGTATTAATAAATATTACCTCCGGCGGAGAGTCGGGTTTGGGTGGTGGCGGAGGGAAATTACGCATTATCGGCGTACGTATCAGGCTGTTCAAGAAGGTTTCACTGCCGCTTTCCGGAACCGGCCAGTTAACCGATCGTTCCTCTGAATTCGACAGATTTTTCCAGTGCTTGTCACGAACCTCCAGCCATAAACCTTTATCGTTCTTTGTTTTCCAAGAATTGATGTTCGTTAATTGATCGATCCATTTTTCATGATCGTCCATCATGCCCAGAGTGTTGGAGGCATTCACGCGGCATGAAGAATCGCTCTCGAATGAATCATTACTGGAATCCGTATCGTGATAAGATGACATCGGCTTGTACACTGGTAGCAAAAGTATACCAGCGGACGCTTAAAAAAAAAAAAAAGATCAAATTAGACAGCGACAAGCGCACAAAAGAAAAAAAATCATATTCCGATTATTTGCTTACCAGACAACTTTTTGTTCAAATAGATAATCGCTTCCTTCTTCCGTGTTTCTTTTATCGTTACGGTGCAAGGCAATGCTTGTAAAAGTGCAGTTATTGTTGGAAAACCATATTGTGCAGGTTTACAAGATATGCCTATAATATTCGAGTATGACACATCAAACTGCGATAAGTTTAATGTACCACCACAATTGATCATAACGCGATAAAGATTACAAGCGAAGCGATGCAACGGCGTCAGCTCGATGAATTGTTCGCCATTTATCACTGTGAACTGCAAGATACATTCTTAAAATATAATACACCAATATTCTTAATATAGTATTTAAGATTTTTTTAATATAATTTTCACTAGCTAGTTTTAGGATTTCTTATATTAAATGTATACATACTCGAACAACATTTGCCAGATCTTTTTTAAACTCGTCTACATTGCATGGCTTCATGTAGTACTGGGAGTATTGTTGTACAAATTCTCTAAGAGGCATTTTTTGTTGAGGTTGATCCATTAACACACGCCGGCATTGGAGGGTCGTTTGTTGTAAATGCGATTTGTCTATTGTGATGATAGCAGGTCCTGTAGCCAAGTCTATGATCTAGCACAGAAGAAAGACCAAATAATATCGTCAATTGAAATGATGACAATTTCAATTGAATTAAGATCGACTAAGTACGACGCTGTGTTACCTGTATGGTATCTCCAAGCTTTCGCATGAGCTGCAACATTGAACTGCAACCGAATAACTCGGGACGTAGCGCATAGCCGAATTGATGTAAAAATGTTTGTCCAATATTTGAAATACTGAGGCCGCTCCTAGCGCGCATCACCAATTTCGATATTTGTTCAGAGAGAACCTTAAGGCCCTCTTTTTCGGTTAAAGATATTTGTCTCTCGCCTCCGTTCACTTCCTCGATTTTGACTACGTCCGGGATCGCCTCGAACAATTCGATCAACTTGGTGAATCCGTAATCCGATACGCGGCATTGATGACCGAAGTGATGATGATAGGAAGGTACAAACTTATTGAACAGCATCCTGCATTGTGGCGCGTGTTGCAATAACTCGATTACCTATTAAATCACAAGAACATATTGTAATTGCGCTTAAGTAATTTCTCTTATCCTAGCAATTACATACTTCTTTAGCGAACAGTTTCGTTCGTTCGATTTCCTCGGCGGTCTGTTCGCGCTTGGGGATGGCTATCATCTTGTCACCACCCTCCATAGGAGTTACAACAACCGTGTTTTCGGACACTTCACCAAGAATATCTTCGATATCGCATACACCGTAATCTACGATGTCCCACGGTTTTGCTGTAAAAAATATTTTACGTGTTCAAGTTATCAAATTTTTTATTAGGGACGTGAAGAAAGAGATATTACGAAATTATTTGTACCTATCACTCGAGTATAAACACTTGGAAATTCCGAAAGCGCCACTTGTTTGCTCGCTTTTGACTTCAATACTCGCAATAGATCCGAGGTAAATCTGCGCACTTGAGCGCGATGCGATAGCGTGACCACGCGCTTGTTGCCTTCTCCCATTACCTGAAAGGATATGTGACGACTCAGAGATCATTTCGAGTGAACACCAATTCGCGAGATGTACTTAATTTACATACTTGGACAGTGTGCGTAAGTGCTTCCAACAGATCTATTAACTTAGTGAAACCGTAATCGGCGACTCTGCACTGTCGTCCGAAGTGATGATGATACGCCGGTATGAAGCGATTAAAGGATAATTGGCAGTGTGGCGCGGTTTTCAGAAGATCGACTAATTCGCGGCTAAAAAGGGCTAGTTGATTTGCGAGCGGTGGACTCACGCATTTATTTTCTGAAAAGAACAGTTCTTATAATAATTCTTAATAATAAATTTTAATTAAAGCACGCGTTAATGAATTCTTACAGGATTATAAAATAATTACCATCGTAATTAATTTCATGATCCTTTTTTCCTATCCACACGATGAACTTCACACTGCCGATATCTTGTCTCAATTCGACGCATGATAAGCAAGACACTAAATGCTCCAAAGGTACACCATTCTCTACGATTTCTAACTGTTCTTTGAATTCAGCCTCATAACAATTTGGTAGGCTAAAATTATTTAACAAATTGCCACATCTTTAATAAATATCCAAAGTCTTTTGCATTATACACAGTATATAATATAAATAATAAAAGAATGCACCTTGGCAAAGGTAGAATGCCATTGTGCGACATTAATAACTGTTGCATGCGAGATTCAAGAAGTTTTATGGAGATCTTTACGTTAGGTAAGGACGCCATTTCTTGTTCCGCCCAGCCTTTGTCTGACAATGGTTTCGAAGTATGCATTATGCAATATGGCAATTTAACTTGTCCATCCTGCAAGCATTCAATATCCATTGTATTTAACAAAATATATGCTTTTCTATCACAAAAGAGAATAATATATTATTTCAGAATAATATACTACGCTTCACAGTATGATCAAGGCTTCTCGACAGTAAGGAAAACATATAATATATCTCTACCATCACCGGAAAAGCTCAGACTCGGCTTCTATTCATCATTTTGCGAATGCTATAAATAATGCTCTATACTACGAAATATAATATCGCGCACCTGTATCGTATTACTAAAGCACGGCGACGGCGTGTTTCTATGATCCGGATTGAGTGAGACCATTCTGCCGCTTGGATCTTCGGTGATTATGCATACATCTCTCATCTTGTAGAGTTCGGACACGCTTATAGAGATCATAAATCGGCTCTCGTACATCTCGCGGAATTTGAACAACGGCAATTTGTGTCCCGGGACTTCTTGTAGGAGCATTACAATTTGCGCTCGGATAAGTTGCGGATTTGGTCCACCAATATGAGCATAAGATATCAAAATGCGCTTGTAGCCTATCTTACGACGGTGTAACTGCGAGATTGCGTATTGTGCGTCCGATAACGAAGGTACTTTGACACTGGCGGCGAAATTACCGTCCGATTGCATAAATATAGAAATATGACAGCTCTAGAGAGAAAAGAAAAAAAAAAAAATATATATATATATATATATATATATATATATATCTGTGTCTAAATAAAAGAGTATATGTAAATTACAGCTTTTCGATAGAAAAACTTCTACTAACCGAAACGTGTTCTAAAAATACAGACGAAAGAATCCGTTTCATGTCTTTTATATCGATGTTTTGGTCTAAATTTGTTACTTGCAATTCGATGGGTATATTAGTGCCATTATTGGTGCTAGTTGCAACGCGATTTATAGGATTAAAAAATTTCTAGAAAAGAAATATTGGAAGACAATTAAATAGATTGTATGTATTATAAATAAATTAATTAATATAATAATATATAAAAAAATACCTCTACTTCTTCATTTTCTGGATCACTCAAATGTGATCGTGATGTTTGATTATGTTGTCCTGTTCCTTGTAACATGTTATTTTCATAAGGTGAGGGCGTTTTATTATTTCGTGTAGAAATTTGTTGTTGATTCTGAAAAAAAAAAATCGATCCTTTTGTTCTTTGAAATATAATGTTAAATGAAAAATAGAAATACAAAAGTGTTCGTACCTGACCGTGCCACGCGCTCTTTTCTCTAGTTGGTGCATCGTACAACGGGGATGGACTACGCCGTTTAAAAGAATTAGATTGCCCTACTGTTTCAATAATATATAATATTAATCGTCATATATATACACGATATATAATAATCGCAACATTATGTAAAAATGATGTCAGATGTCATTACCATTATAATTAATGATGTCATTACCATTATAATTAAGTGGAATGGCTAACGAATTATATGACTGTCGTCCTCCAAGCCATTCGGAAGTGTGAACAAAGCTGCCATGTGTACCTCTGATACGTCTAAGACCATCAGGAGTGCGAGAAGATGTGGTAACAGGAACATTATTCTCTCGAACCTGCGAGACGTGAGTCCGTTTACCCAATATCTTCGATTTATCCTTAAACAAAATTGGATACGTTATATAAATAAATGTGACAATAAATAATGAACGATAAGTTACTTATTATAAATTATTAAAGTAAGAATAGAGAGAGAGAGAGAGAGAGAGAGAGAGAGAGAGAGAGAGAGAGAGAGAGAGAGAGAGAGGAATTTAAATATTCATCTACACGAAACTAACTTTATATTCTTCCCACATATGACCATATTGAGGTCCCACGATTGGCCAAATTAATGGCGACTGCACTCTAGTAAGATCATTGTATGTCCTATTAAAAGTTACATCGCCGCTATTCGGAAATGATCTTCCAAAAAATATCGGAGGTTGCTGCATCATTCTGCAAAATACATAAAATATTAAAGTTATCTTCCCATTACAATCAATAAATATAAAGTTCATTTAGTATTTTATGTCAGATAAGATCAAAATCAAACTCACAGCCCGAATCGGCAAGGATTAAAATCTACTCGCGACTCAAGAGCTCTATCTCGGATTATCCATCATTCGAAAAAAAAAAAAAATAATCACATTAGTTTACTAGATAAAGGTCAAATTTCACAAACTAACCCCGATGGTGGACCATTGACAGGCGCGCAGTGCCCTGCATTGAAAGCAGGATAGGGGCCCACTACAGACGATGAGGACTGATAATGCGGAAATTGGAGGGTTCTTGTCCCCAGTACAGATGCACTCGCAGCATACATTTGCTTAGAACTACTCTGCTTAGGACCAGTAACAATTTCCGACTCACTAACTGCCCTACTTCGAGTTATAATACTTCCTGTGAAAGAATATTATTAATTACAATAAGCTCAATAATTAAATATACATAACTTATATAACTTTGTCAAAATGTTTCCAATAAACATACCTATACTTTTGGCGATTATTCCTTTTTCCTTCCCGAGATATTTTACAAATATTTTCGATCCAAGAACATATTCTCCTTCCATACGCTTCTGAGCCCTATGAAAAATAAAGAAAAGAAAAAAAGGAACAATCACATTGTTATTGTATAGTTCCCTAAACAGATCCAATAATTCCACTTATAAATGACCTTGCAGGCCATGAGAATATATGATATCTAGACATAGCTCGATTACAATAATAATTAAAATTATTGCTCATATAACATTTTTTTCCAAATAGGAAAAAACATTGTTGTACATATTTATATATTTATATATTGTGTATAAAATAAATTTCTCAATAATAAACGAACTTCTCTGACAATGGCGATACAAAAGACACTGTAACTTACCACGGATAGAAGTAAAATTATTGCTCAACATTGTGATATTAAATATATAAATAAAAAAAAACAATAAATACTAATGGGATACATATTATTCTGTATAAAAATATAATATCACTATATGTATAATCAATCCTAATATGTGAATACAATGAATATAATAGTATGTAAATTTATAATATGATGCTCTTTGATACTACACTATGTTCGTTACATTGCTGTCTGTTATTTCGAACCTTCCCTATTTATGTTTTCATCCCTGCTACATTAGTATTGTAATACAAGAGACATATGAAACTGTTTTTCCTCCCTTTTTTTTTTTATATATATACACATACCGATCCAATGATAGAACGCAGAATGTGAAAGGCTGATTTACATGACATACAGGCGGGTTATTTAAATATAAATTAATATACCAGATAATATATCAGATTAATACACGAACTGGAAAAGGAAATGCAAGTTTTGATATTAACTTTCTAATTACTAAGATTTTGATTTATTAACTGATCTCTAATTTATCAAGTCCAAGACAAAAAACGTATATTTCATAAAATTAATTAAAAAAAAAAAAGAAACCTGTTTTATGTCTACGGTAATCAGAAAATTAATAAAATATATACCTGTCTGCAGAACTGTGCGACATAAAGCGTACAATGGCAGTATTTGACTGGACATCTATCACACGACCACCACAATTTTCAGATAATTGCTTAAGACGACGCTTAATGACATTAACATCCGTTTCGTCGGGAAGGTTACTAACTAAAAGGTCATAGGATTCATTACCCTGAAAGTGTTAAATTAATTTTCGTAGATAAATTAGGAATATATATATTTATATATATATATATATATAAATATGTATATTCCTAATACACACACACACACACACACACACACACACACACACACACACACACACACACACACACAGAGAATAGAAAACATGCATGCTAGTAAATACTAATATACTGTATACACATTGCAAAAGTGATTTTTCGAGAAAATCATTGGTGAAATTATTAGCGTCAATAAACATAACAAAAATTTCAGATTAAATTTATTCTCTGAAAGAATTAATATGTGTAATCGTCAGACATTTTATAGAATGATCAAAATATCATATTAGTATACACACATTATTGAAAACGAGAATTTAAAGTATGTAAATCGGAATGTACGAAGTATTGTATATATATACACATACGCGCGCGCGCGCGCCAACACACACACACATACACACATAAGTAAATATATATTTGGAAATGAAAAAAAATATATGATGCATACTCTAAATTGTTTATTAATTAAATACATGTGAGAAGAGCATAAGTGTGACTTGTATTAGCTATTTTCAAATGGAAATTTCCTTATCAATATCATAGTCGTCACATACCAGTGTTCATACCTTTGGTGGAGGTCTGGACGGCAGCGGCTCCGTGAGCTCCATAAAGTCATAATGTTCATTGGCGCATAATATTAATGCTTCTGAGGTATTCTTTTTATGTAATAGTATCACATAAATCTTCTTCCTATGACGTAGATCACTGAGATCAGCGGCGAAATTCACATCGCCAGATATTAGAATTATGGCCGCCGGGCTGCCATGAATGTCACCAAACCTTCTAATGGACTGCTTAAGCTTCTCATCTGCAGCATTCTTACATGTAGCAGCTACATGTATTAGATTAACCTAACAGGTACAGAATAAGCAATTTAGTATTAAGTATTATCAATAGGATTATATCATATGTTCTTGAGCTTTACCTGAGCATCGTTCAGTTCCTGTACGATTTGACTATTCTCCTTTTGAACATCGCAAACTACAATAAATTCGGCCTCTCTATAACCACTAAAAAATTTATCTCTAATTAATTGTGTAACTGCTATGGCGGATCTACCTTTAGGAACCTATAATGCATTAATATAAAATATTACTTCAAAGATTAGAATAGAGAAGTATTTTCCTTCGAGTGGATCATATTGTACCTGACAATTCTCAATATCCCAGAATACACCAATGGGTGGAAGATGATTCTGTATACTCGGTACTTTAGCTGGGCTATCATGATGCAGAAGAGAACAATCATGTCTACAGTAGCTGAACGGAGAACTAGATGCCTTAGACTCTACGTTAGAACCACTGTTGTTTTCAAGTTTATCGTCGCACAGCAGGCTATTGGGAATCGGAGACAAGAGCTTTTGTGCAGATAACAGTTGTATCAGCTTTTCATTAAGGCCCTCGATCTCGTCGTTATCTTCCGCACAGAATGTACGGTAATCTGGAGATTTCTCACCAGCCATGTGTTTCACAAGTTATTTTGTAGAATTCCAATGTATAGGCTGAAATTTAAATTAAACATGAGATGAAGATCTTGCAGCAAGTTTTGACAGGAACTTGTAGGAATACAGCTGCATACAATTGATCAATTAAGTAATACATATTGTATACACAAAAATATTTGTCGGTTTTCGCAAAAGATTCGCAATGACATTAAGTAGAAGGTGAAAAAAGACCTATGCATCTTGAACGCGCGTCGCGAACATAAATCTTTTTTGACAACAGGGACGCGCGTTTTCACGTCGAATTTCCGCTCGCATTTAAATCGCTACACGCGGATACGCGTGGCTAATTTTAATCTAGAATTAATCAAAAAAAAAAAGAAAAGAAAAGAAAAAAGGATGCGAGGGAGACATTTGGCGCGGTTTACCTGAGAAATTCAGCCATCGTTCCACCGTTGCTTCCTATGCAACGCGCAGCATCGAATAAAAACGCGGCAACCGGCACGATGAAATATCGAGTAGATAAAACATTACGGAGGGGATTCATAGGCGTGCACATAGTTCGGAAAGATCCATGCTCGGATAATATTCGTGAAAATCGATCATGTGAATTTGCGAGACGTGCAGCTCCGTAATTTTTCTTTATACCATGTACGTTCTTTCAATTCTCTCTCTGTCTCTCTCTCTCTCTCTCTCTCTCTCTCTCTATATATATATATATATATATATATATATATATATATATATCTCTCTCTCGCCTTTATCTCGGTCTCCCTCTCTCTGCATTCGTTTTCCTGCGCGATGCAAAACATGCTTAAGGCTACATTTACATTATGTAATTGATAAAGATTTGTCCAGAAGTATTTGCGTATACAGTTTTAGGAAAATTTAAGCAGTAAGGAAATCAACGTTGTGGATTTGCTACTGCTTATGTTACTGCCTTATGTTCTCGATTGTGATTGGCTAATTCGCTTACTGTTTAAGTTTTCTTGTGTGCCATGGCCCTTAAAATTCAGCAGCTAATCTATGCAATTAATATTTATTTATAGCAACGAAAAACTAAAAAATTAAAATCCATCGCAATCGAATATGTTATTAGATGTTTTCGAAATTCCATCCAATCGTCGGAATATATATAATTATATAATATTTATTATAAATATAATTACTCTAATATATTATATCATTATAAATATAATAAGTACTTAAATATAAATATCATTAAATACATGATTCTGTGCCAATTGGAATAGCTAAGATTATAATTGATTATAATTGATTGAAAGATTATAATCCAATTGATCGAATCTCGTTTCTCATTTCGCTATCTTCGATTTTCAACACAGCAGGAATGCCAATATCAACAGTGAAGGAGGAAAAGATTTCGGTTGTTGGCAACCATGATGTTAGCAATGTCTGTCGCGCCTTATTGATGTTCGTTATTCGTTATTCTAAATCGTGATTGATTGTCATCGAATAAATTTTTATTGCATTCTTATTTCTCATCAGTGTTGTAAAATAAGTTAAAGCGTCCCATATTATTTTATTGTTTCATGAAGATACGACGCAGCTATCATGACAACCGCATTGTATTTGGAGCATTATCTCGATAGTGAGTGGTGTTAGACATAAACTATTTCTTTTTTTCTATTCTTTTCCCTGTTTTTCTGTTCTTTTCTTTGTTTTTTTTCCGAAAAAAAAGAGAAAGTGAAAAGGCATTCTAACAAAATACGTACATATTCTTATTTCTTACTTATCCCTCCTTTCCTCCCCTTCAGGTTTTTGAACTTTTTGGAATTTTTCTGAAATTTTCCTTCTTTTTATCTGCATGTGTGAATGGCAATATTACTTATGTATCTTTTTAATGAAAATATAACAATACAATTTAAATTCCGTTTTTTTAAATGCTTGTTTTCTTAATTGTTGTAACATGTTTTCTAAAAATTCTAAGAATTAAGAATTTTAAATACCTAATTTTTTGTTCTAAAAATGAATGAAGAGGAAAGAAAGAAGAACCTTTATTTTTTCTTTTCTTTCTGAATTATGTTCCAAAATTCATTGACAGTAATGAAAATATATAGTTTGATATAAATTTTTAAATGATAAATTTTGGAGCAGTTTGAATTATTATTTAAATTACCATGTTTGGAATTTTCAATTTTTATACAATCAAGTTTTTTAAATATTGAATCTGATTTTTATAACCAATTGAACTTTAGATTTAAAATTTTTTTCTACCTTTTTTTACTTTTATCTTAAATGTAACACATTTATATAGGTCTTGAGCATTTGCCAATTGAATTACAAAGGAATTTTACACTGATGCGTGACTTGGACGCAAGAGCACAAGGTTTGATGAAAGATATTGATAAGTTGGCAGATGATTATCTGAAGAACATAAAAAAGGAATCATCAGAAAAGAAAAAGGAGCAACTTGCCCATATACAGAGCCTCTTTAACAAGGCTAAGGAATATGGCGACGATAAAGTTCAACTAGCTATACAAACTTATGAATTGGTCGATAAGCATATTAGACGATTGGATTCAGATCTAGCAAGATTCGAGGCAGAGATACAAGACAAGACTTTGAATAGCAATAGAGCTCAAGAGGAGAGCAATGCCAACAAAAAAGGTAGAAAGAAACTGAAAGAGAAAGAGAAGAGAAAGAAAGGTAATGCAGCGAGCAGCGAGGACGAAGCCAAGAATGCTAGAAAGAAACAGAAGAAAGGTATAACAAAATTATTACAATTGCAACTTTTTATTTATAATTTTGTCAATTAAATATTAAGTTCATTATGATACATGTATGTATTTCTTGTTCAGGTGGTTCTGTAGCTTCTGCTTCGTCCACTGGCGCTGTAGGTAGCAGTGCTCAAGTAGATGCAACGGCCCTTGGTCATCCGGCTGATGTCTTAGATATGCCTGTTGATCCTAACGAGCCGACTTATTGTCTTTGCCACCAAGTATCATATGGAGAAATGATTGGTTGTGATAATCCAGATGTAAGTTTTTTTATATATTAATAATCGCTTAATTACTTTTTATTGTTTCGAGATTCTTGAATTATAAAAAAAAACGTATACATGTAAAAGTCATTCATTTACAATTGTTAATTAATATGGCAAATTTTGAATTTGAGAGCTCCTTTTAAAGCAGTCTATTAAAAATTAATCACAAGATTAAAATAATTAATAATTTGTTAATCATAATTTGTTTCTTACATTTTAGTGCCCCATAGAATGGTTTCATTTCGCTTGTGTAGGCTTAACGACAAAACCTAAAGGAAAATGGTATTGTCCCAAATGTACGCAAGATCGCAAAAAAAAGTAAATCTTAGGAAAATTTAAATTTATTCATTATCCGTTTAAAAAAAGACTACACTGTTTCTATGATTAATACACAATTTTGTCATATTGAAAGTAAATCAATTTTTATATAAAAGAACCATAGTAAATTTATGACAAAAGTGGTTATGAGAAAAAGAGAGGAAAAAACTGCATTTTCATTGCATTTAACATTGATGCCGAGACAATTTTTTTTTATGTTTGCAGAAATATATAAGAATAAATATATGACACACAAACGTGAACAGTTATTGCTAAACGAATCGTAAATATAATTTCTCCAGAAATATTTTTTTAAATATTGTCTAGTATTATTTACTATACATTAATATACAACAATATTATTACAAATATGAATTTCTTCTAGATATTAGAAAGAGTTTAGTTATGAAGATAATTAAGAATTTTATATATATATATATATATAAAACCATATTTTTCGATCTCAGTATGAAATGGTTCGGCGAATTTTTATTATCAATGTTAATGTAATGGAAGCACAGTTTAAATATCTATCACAGACAGAAAACACTTTGAGAATCGGCCATCATCTCGCTATCGCTTGATATTCTTTTTATATATGAAAATAGTAATTTATTAATAATGCAAATCGCGTCGCATTAGAATCATTTTACAATTTCGTCATTCTTTTATATGGCCGTTTCTTGAATATATCTGTGATTTTTCCATTCGCTATTTATAGTTTTAGAATATTAAATTATTAATGTTATTACTGTTTTTATATGTTATAAATGTACATCGTTTTATACGTAAAGTAAGTTCTTGTTGAAAGAATAAAATATGTATTATAAACAAAATACAGCAATACAATTAAGAAAAATATATTTACTTCATCAAAACTTATCTCATGTTTGTCTACCTGCCCATTGCTAAAGTATGTACAAAATACGTATTTACAAGCGTTTTCAATTAATTACTTAACAGCGTTATTGTACAATTATGTTCGAATAACGAATAAAATCTGGATTTGAAGTTATCGCTTTGAAATCCTACAAAGAAATATCACGAATTCGCTATAATCATCTGAACTTTAGTAATACTGTTTAAATTGCTTATCCTTGAAAAGCTATATCTATGCGCTTTAATTAGTATTTAATATCGATATATCCTGAGAGTACAAATCAGAATATAAGTGGAAATCTTAGTCATTACGTGGTAAATGTTTTTTGAGCAAGTATCAAAAAACCAGACTAGAATTGCAAAAATCTCTTCTCTCTACGTTAAGGGATGCCGGATTGTCTATTGCAGCACTGGCTGGGTGGCGCGGTCCAATTGTACTGATAACTCATGCGATTCCTCACTTCCTTGGAACACAATGCGCCGGAGGCTTGATAATGCTCGTGCATACTTCTCATATTTTGGATCGTTTGTTTGTGCGTGATTATGTACTGATTGGAGCAGCCTCGCGATCTGTACTCCGTATCGAAGCGCACGTCGTGCTTCCTCTCGATGTTCGCCAGCGGTGCTAACCAGAGGCCGACGGAGATGTCCTCGGAATTATGCAGTCTGAAATTTGTATTGAAAATGACAAAGGAAGAATTTTAATTACAATTAAAGGTACTATGCAGAATTATCCGCTCAAACTTCTTCTTACTCACTTGAGGATGTCCGCATTGTCGGCGATGAATTTGACGAGGTTGTAAGATAGGACATATCCACCACCCAGAGCGTAAGGGAGATAATAATCGCAGAGGATCCAATCGGTCTCCTTCCAGGGTCCACTTCTCTTCACCTGCGCCCGACCATTGAAGAAGCCCCAGTAGAGCTCGCGTCTAGTGCCTTTATTCTGCCACCTGTCCAGCTCCTTCAGGATCTTGTGCACCAGCACGTAGGAGTCGTCGTCGCATTTCAGCAGGTAATCAAAGTCATAACGCTCGTGGACGTTCCTCAGGGCGTGGAGGACCTTCTTCGTCAGCGTGCCGTAGGAATCCTGCAATCTGGGTAGCAGCAGGAGATCGTCAAACTTCTCCTTCTCCGACCGCAGAGTGTTCCGCTGCTCCGGCAGGATGTCCTGGGTGCCGATGACGAAGAAGTGCCGCACCGTGGCATCCTGGCCGCGGTCGGCCAACCAGGTCTTCCTGATGGTGTCGCGGCGTTCTAGGTTGTCCGGGCCGCTCAGGATCAGGACGATCAGCCGGTACTTAGGCTTGCTCTCCGGGATCTGCCGGTCCGGCTGGCATTCCCGCGCCGGCAGGTAGCGCACGCACAGGAAGACGAGGACAGCCACGAACAGGCACGTGAGCACGTTCGCCCGGGCGAGGAACCTACGGCGGATGATCGACTGGAGCTTGGGCATGAGCGCATCGAGCCGCAGTCGCGTCATTGGGAAGGACTTCCGTCGCAGGAGAAGACCGCGCTCGCGCTCGCCTGCCGAATTCCTCCTCGTAAATCTGCGCGACCAGTGCCGTACCTAGAACGCCCGCGATCTCCGAGTCGCCGCATGAATCACGTACGCGCGGACATAATTTCAGAACGAGAGAGATCTCAGTCTCCGTCGACTTTAGTCAGGCCTGCCGCGCGTCGCTTGGTTTCCCGTCCGCACGACATACCACGTTGCTACGGTCGAAGTTTGCGGGAAATGGAGCGATTATCAGAGCTCGGATGATCTATATATCCCGTAGATTGGAATCTAGCTCCTCGATTTCCCCCGCGAACGTCAACGATCAGCTGTATTTTACGATCAGCTGATCGGCACGATTAGTTAAGGTTAGGGTCAGGTTGGGATATTAACCATAGACATTTATATTTATATACTAGACTGCTAACTTGCCTCAAATACACGGCCCCGAAAAGCATGTACAAAAACACATGCGCATGAAAGTCCCAAATATGCTATATATACCGACACATGAATTTTATATATTTGAATAACAAATATGTAATGTTTTTTTATTCTTTTTGATAATTGTTATAGCTTTTATTCATTTCTTGAGGAAAAAAGTTTCTTTAACAAAAAGTTGTTACGCCTTTTAGAAATATATGTATATATTATAAAGTATTTGGTCATGTGAAATATATATATATATATATATATATATATATATTATATCTAAACTTTTTTCTTCAAGAAATGAATAAAAGCTATAACGCGAATGTAAAAAAATGAAAAAAATTTCTAAAGCAGAATTTGAAGAATGGAAATATTTAAGATCTTTAATAAAAATGATATTGATATACGACACGTGCGATATCTGATGACAAGCGCGTGTATGTATGTATGTATGTGTATGTGTGTGTGTGTGTGTGTGTTAATCCAGAAACGATTATATATTTGGAGAATATTGAAGATATAAAATATATCAATTGCGATCTGTCAATCCTCTTTTTTTTTTTAGATCTACATAAGAACATTTTCTTTTAACTTTTAAACGCAAGGAGGAATAATTTTGTTGTTTGCAAAACTTTTGGCGAGGTGATAAGCTATGGAAATTCGCGAATCTTTTTTCGCAAAATGATTTTGAATTCGAATAAGTTCAAAGTTGACGAGATACTATCTGAAATTTTAGACTTCTTTCCGAGGGAAGAATTCCTTTGTGAATAACACTAGTTCATGGCTCGCGGAGAAATATTTTTTTTCATTAGCGTTAAGTAGCGTTATCCATTCTTCGACCATCGCAATCCGCAACTCTTCCTTACACAATCGTTAGATTATATAGATTCGAAATGAAATAAAGTACAATGATTCTCATTGGCAAAACGACGCTTGATATTGATACAAATAAATAATCGTTCTTTTTTTTTTCTCTTGATACACATTATAATCGTACAACGCACTCGATTTGGCACTGCTTTAGTCATGTTGCGAAGAGGATTCCGATCCTGATTTGAAATCGAAATCACAGTGAGGAAACACAGATTTCGATATAACCAATGTGTTCTCCGAATAAGGCACGTAGTGAGAAGCAAGCAATGGAACTCACTGCCGACGGAACGTGATACACGAGAAATCCGCAGTTGCTACAGGGATGTAGTGCCATCGAATAGAGCTATTCGTAAAAATCTACTTAAGCTAGCGCACGATTATTATCTGCGACTTAAAAATAATTATGCTTTTCTCCCTGCATATTAAGCATAAGAAGTGTGTCGCCTACATTGACTTAAATACCAGCCTGACTGGCTCATAGTACGGAATATATGTATATAATCATCACACGTATGTCAACAGATTTGTGTATTTCGATTATTGTTACAACTGATTTTATCAAATCTTGCATCGCGAATTCAGCATTGCGTCTGTGTGTGTGTGTGTGTGTGTACATGTATTGCGTGTAATTGTTGCAATATGGCAAAGGAAATGTGGAATTGCGTGCGTTTTTCATATTAAAAAGCCTATTTGTTAACAATAATTGTATAAATTCACGAAAATGATATATTGTCTGCAGATCGAAGAATTTTGGAATATGTCTCCTAACATATAATGCGACCCGCTGCAGTTTGTAATAAAAATAATATAATCGATAAAATGCAGAATCACATTGCGATTAAATTTTTGATAAATTTTTCTTTTATTCTTTTTTACGCTTCAATTTTATTTCTAATATATATCGCGCAATTAAAAAATTTGTCTCTGAATGTCTAGAAAATATAATTAAAATATTGCATCTCTCATAAGAGATTATTATTACTTATTTAAAAAAAATGAATCTTAAAAACATTTCTGAAAATTCTGAAATTGCAATCTTTTTTATTGCTTTTTGTCATGTTATATTCTCACGTGATTCTGATTTATCCATTTTATTTAGTATTTTACAAAAAGATGACTTAATTTAAAAATTTTCAAGACGTACGAGGTAAACATTTTCAACTCTTTCTTTCTCGCTACGTCTAAAAACTGTGAAAGTATTAATTTGCTCTATCATAAGTCTATTTAATTAAGTACAAAAGAGTTTTATTCCCAACATTCTCTATCTTTTTTCCTAGTATGAAGCATATATATATATATATATAATGTATATGTGTATATATATATATATATATATATATATATATATATATATAATGTGTAATTAATCTGTATATGATACATAAACATGATGACTCTGTGTATAGTATATTCAATTGATTTCTTTATGTAACTAAAGTGTATGCTTGCTATTCAAGAGAAATTGCTTACATTTTGAACAAATAAGTTAGACTATCAAGCACTTCCTCTCTTTTTCTCTCGATCCTCTAAAATTTATTCTTATTTATATGAAATATCGCGATTCTATATCTATATCTCTTTGATATATCAACCAAAAAAAAAGGAAAAACTAATGGTCGAATATTAATATTTACATAACTGACGTAATACGAACGATACAATTCGATTATATAAAACTACAGCCATTATTGATTAGAGTAAGTGTATACCCTTAAGCCAGTACATGGATGATAATAGTTCTATGTATTCGCCCTGTTCGTATTGTCCCTATACATGAACATTGACGACGTTATCAGACACATACTTGAGCAGTTCGTTACTACCGATGTGTTGTAACAAATATGTGTCTTTTGAAAATCTATATCCCGTAATCGATGCTTTATCAATTGTTAGAATCTGAAAGAAACGAAAGTATCAAAAGCTAAGATCCGTCGGGGAAGATTCAGCAATCAAACTGATTCATATATACTTTTGTATGCTGAATCTTTCTTTTCACCGTCTAATCTATCTTAAAAAATAGCATCTAGCTGATTCGCATCGCGCGCGTTAGCTTTTGATACAATCTGCATCTTGAATATATCATTTAAGAACATTATCCTGAGAGTTCAGAATGCGATCAAGATGGTTTAATCTGTGATGGAGATCTGAGCAAATCCTATTAATGCCTTATCATCTGGTATTTCGTTCACTGCATAACCAGAATTCTGTAACAGTAAAAAGAGACATTATAATTCAACAATCAAATTACAAAAATATATATTGTATGTTAAATATATTACGATATATACTTAACATTTAATAATTAAATATTAAATCTAATATTTACCAAGGAAAATGTTACTGTCCGTAGTTGTCCTCCACTCTCTATCAATTTTTTCAGATTCGTCTCTATCACCACAACATCTTTACCATCGACCAAGCCCGCAGCGACTAATTCCGCGGCGATTCCTCCGGCAGAATCCACCCCGACGGTAAATTCAAACCTAATGTCGTTAAGCTCCCGTCTTTCATTCCTGAGAAATATTTTAAATAATTATTTTTTGCTTCTTTTTAACATAACGATAATTTTCTTTAAAAAATAAATTGAGTTTCAAAATATCTATAAAAATTATATACTGAGAAAATGGTCCTTATCTAAATTCTATAATAATAAGGATTTTACGTACCGTAATCTAAGCACCAAGTTTATAGGAACATTTAGCCCAGTAGATGGTATCGCCATTTGACTCGGTGATATCTTGATTTGACCGTAGTATTCGTCAGATTCACCGGCTTCTTCGTCGCTGCTAGCTTTCTCGATTGTATTAACTGGTAACGTCTCTTTACCTTCATCGCTGCTTGAATCACCATTATTCTCTTCTTCTGACCAAACCCATTCTCCGGTTACAGTTCGATGCAAACGACCCGACGTGCCAGGTTGTCTTTTTGATGCCTGAAGGAACAATAAATTTCTATATTTTTTTAAGAATTAACATTTTCTCAACCTTAAGTCGCATAAAAAAATCAATAAAAAATATACAAATATACAAATTTGTATACATATATAATATTGCATACCTTTTGTACACGTGTTTCTAAACTGGGTCCAATCGCCACTAACGTCTGTTGTAAATATTTCTTATCTTTGGCTTTCTTGAAAAAGGGATGTTTCAACAACTCAGTAGCCGTTGGTCTGAAATAATACAAATCATTATTTAATAGTAATCATTTTTATATTTTATTGTCATACATATTCCTCTTTCTTCCTTTTTTTAGTTTTTTCATTAAAAAATTCATATTATAAAGTTTCAAGACATCTATTTCAAGTTCATTAAATATAGTGTGTTATCCATTTACTCCAATTATTCTAACTACTTGAACAAACATCAAATAGAGATCACGACAACTTACCTCTTGGTAGGATCTTTCTGTAAACAATCGACGATCATTTTCCGGAATGTTTTCCCGTATGCTTTATATTGGTCTTTGTCGTCCGCAGCAGTGTCCAGAGTTGGCGGATCATTCTGCAGCGTCAACATCAAGACCTTCATGGGGGGATATTTGTGATACGGCGCCGTGCCGCTGGCCATCTCGATCGCCGTGATGCCAAGTGACCATATATCAGCCTTAAAATCGTAGCCATGGTCCTGCACAAACAGATATGACTATTATAATTGATTTTACAGCAAACGATATGTGATGGAGAGATTGCCAATATCTCATGAAATCGTGCTTGCTGAAATTGCATGCTTGCCAAAATCTTCTGAATGTGATTTATAACTGCAGTCTGCATACACAAGGTAGCTCATCATTATGCAAAGTATATTGTTGTGTATTTTTCATGAATTTTCTGATTCCTTTTATCACGACAGATCTTGAACTTTATTTTGCTAAATATTGTTACTTAAAGCTTTCAAAAAGTATCATTAACCATATATCTAATTTAACAAAAATCGAATCAAAAGATATACGATTGAGCTGTATGCAAAATTTTTGTATAGACAAATGTATGAGAAATGTATGACTGATGTCTCAACGAAATATAACAAATAGGTATATAACGAACAGATATATGAAACAGAAATATAGAATAAAGTAGAATAATGGCGTGATTAAATATTATTGAAAAACTATTTCGTGAGAAAATCTGCAAGATGTGATGTTTTCTCAGTGCAGTATTCTATGTGGCTACTTGCATAACATGCCTAACGCAGATCATGCTCAACAAAATAATGTGATTGCTAATAAAAATTAACCGATTGATTCGGTTTAACGAAATAAAAGCATTTTCTCATATCGCACGCAATGACAAAACCGACACTGGCGCGTAGAAGCCACGTGTGTCGTCTCAATGATAGCAGAAGCGTGTTTTGCCAGTCGCAAACGTACACATTTCCTGTACCGATAAAGTGTACATTTAACAAACGCATACATAAAATGTAGACACAGAGAACACGCAGGCTAAGAAGTCTGTAGTGTTACTTTCCTCTCTCACCTGCTCCATGACCTCGGGCGCCATCCAACACGGCGTACCGACAAAGGTGTGCCGGACCTTCTGCCGGCTCAGATCGCGTCCGGTCGCGAGCCACGCGCTGACACCGAAATCGGCGATCTGCACTGTGCCATCCTCGCCTAGTAGGATATTACCCGCTTTTATGTCCCTAATATTATTCTACCGTTAAAATTCGTCTAAATATATAGATAATAAGGTAACTAATTGAGATTTTTTTTTAATAGTATAGTTTTATTCTAATTATCGAACGATAAAATAGATTGAGGAAAAAACGCGCGTTCCAAGATTTATTATTCATAAAAACAAACCGACAATCCGTAAGGCACAGACGTGTTTCACGATACCTGTGAATTTGTCCATTGCTATGGAAATATTCAAGCCCTTTGAGTACTTCTCGAAGTACCGTAGCTATGGTGGCCTCATCGAATACTCCATGCTTGCAATTGGTGGTCCTAGTTTTATGCTTGATGATATCGAGCAGGGATCCACCCTCGAGCAGTCTCAGGACTAGCCAGAGTTCCTCCTTCACCACGAACGACGTGTAATACGTCACGACGTTTTCGTGATTGCAAGAAGACATCGCCTGTATTTCTTTCTAATGTTTCATCACATAAAAGATTTCGATTAATAATATAATAATAATAATAATAATAATAATAATGACAATAAAAATTTTTTGTTTATATATTAAACAAGATGTACGACTTTGTCATTTATTTAAAAGATTTATCCGAAAATAAATTTATCTCGAGACTTTTGGAATTTTATATAAGATAAGAATAATTAGCAGCACCATTACGCTTATTATGGAACATTTGCATCACATGGATGCTAATAACGTATGCTGGATGCAGCATACGTTATAATCGATAAGATCGTTAATCAGATGAATCATACGACACACAAAGGCCTTATCAAGAGGCGTTACGTGTATTATATTGATCCGTCGTCAAGTCCAATGTCAAGATTACAAAAAAAAACTCACCAGTAGCTCGTCCATGTTCGTGTTCCATTTTTCTAGATTTATTCGTTTGATCGCGCATTTCTCCTGTCGCGGAATGCAAAACGCTGCGTGCACCACCGCGGTTGCGCCAACCCCTGGAATGTAATAAAAAGAAATTATCGAGAGAAGTTTCACGAAGATCTGTAATTGCGAAACCCACTTAATTAAACCACGGCGAGATCGGAAAACTCGACTACTAGAGGTCTATTTATAAATATGCGACGAATATATCTCGTAGGAGCCGAGTAACGAGGGACGCTTAAATTTCAAGGGGCATCGATAGAGATATTTTTACTCGTTACGTGGATAATTTGAGAATTTTTAATCGAAAATATCGGCAGATTTTCCGCATGCGGTGACTCGACCAGAAACGACCGAAACGACCAGACGTCAGCAAGTCGCTAAATAATTTGCTCTGCTAACAAAACTTGCAGCTGGTCTCTTTATAAATACAATACGCGACCGGTGTTTCACAGTGGAAAACGCGTATTTTCTCGGTTTTGAAACTGCGATATAAATCCTATCATTTGGTAGCGTAGCACGCTATATACTTCGAGTATCTAATGCTACGCTAGTGGATAACACAAGCCTGCCTCACCGCATCAAAATACTATTACTTATTACTATAATAAGATAAATGCAAAGCTCTATTGCGAGGCTCCTGAATAATCGAAACGGATACACGCATTTTTTGCAAATAAAATTCTCCAATATATTTATGGCCTATTATCCATTTTTAACATTAGTTTTCATCTCAATTTAGTTTATTCTTTATCTTTTTTTTTAATTCTTAGAATTAAAAAAAAGATTAAAAAAAGATTAAAAAAAGATTAAAAATAAGTTAAATCGAGATTAAAGAAATAGCATTAAAGTTAAATTACATACATACAAAAGAATACACTCAATGAATAAACGTAAACGTTACTTTAGCTTTAAATAAATTTATTCTTCAATTTATATTAGGATTAATTCTGATGATCAATTTTTTTATCTTGCTTTTGTATTATTTCGTGCGTGTGCGCGGACGTGTTCATGTGTAGTAATAGCATAATTAATAATATAATTAAATAATAGTATAATTAAAGCTAAAGTAATGTTATTAAAGTTAAAGTAACGTTTATATTCATTCATTGAGTGTATTCTTTTGTAATTTCATGGAAAAAAATCTCCAACTATATATCACATTAGATCTATTTTTTTGCAGTTGAACTAGTGTACATTTGTATTTATAAAAGACATTTGTTCGAGGTTTGATGAAAGCGAGAAAAAAAATTTTAGTATGATCGAATATGGTAATAATGAACGAGCCTATTGCCTCGCAAATTCAGTTCGATTTGTAACAACGCCGGTGTTCCCTATTACCCCCTCCTCATCTCAGAGCGCGCATACGGCCCTGGCACGCGCGCACCGTCCCGTCCTCCTGGCAGGTTAACTAGGTTAGGACAGGACGTATCTCGTGCAGCAGCACCGACAGCGTACGACGTAACAGCGCGAGTGCGAAAAGGACACGCAGAAATACGAGTGAGACAACATCCAGTGAGTCGTCGTCGTCGACGTCCCGTCCCGTCCCGAACGAGGAAATTGACAGGACGATGGAACGCTCGAGTTACAGTGACGCGATAACGAGCGACGACGAACTCCTTTGAATTTTGCCGACGTCACTGTCATTATTATCCTCGTTTCCGTCATTGACGCGGCACCGCCGTTATCGGGAAGCGGAAGGCCGCCAGCCGCTCGCTATCGAGAACGTCGCGCCGGCGGCGCGCGTCTCCATGGCCGCGGACGGCGTCGAGCGAGACGCGCGGGCGCGCGCGCGATCGTCCGCGTGTCCGCATCGCACGATCGTCACCGCGGCCGGAGGAGTCTCGCACGGCGATCGGTACTCACCGATAACCTCCTTCAGCTCGTAGTCGTCCTTGGTATTCGGCCAGCCCTGCACGACCGTGGAGGTGCTCGCGGACGCCATTTTGCTGGCCAGTGCCGGGCCGAGGCGCGCGTGCTTACTGGCTACTCGGGCGCCCCGCGACAGCGACAACGGAGCGGTATTGCCGGTCCGCGAGCTACCGTCACGTGGTAGAGCGACGGCGGGGTTGAGGGCGGAAGTGGAGGTGGTGGTAGTAGTAGCAGCGGTGACGGCAGCGGCGGGGGTGGCCGCGTTGCGAGGAGTGCAACGATCGTTCGTCGCAGACGCAGGTGCGCCTCGGCTGTTCCGGGTGGATAGTGACGTCGATGTTGCCGATGTCGCTGGCACCTTCGGCGGTGGCGGCGTCGACGAGCGGAAGGACTTCTGGCGGAAAACGCCGGGCGAACAGGACGGCAGCACGTCCGGGGAGATTTTCCTGAAAGGAAACATGTGGTTGACGTCGCTTGAAAAATTTAAATAACTTGATGAATTTAACTCTATTGGCTCATATTCTGCATCTTCTTTCATCGATACAAGTGCCTTTAAAAATGGCTCAACCAATCAAAAGGCTTATAAGTCACTTTTAAAGAGGATACAGAATATGAGCTTATCCTAAAGGCCGAGATCTGACGACTCCGCTTTTCACAAATCTCTGTATCTTAAAATCAGTATTAATATGGAATTTTATTAATTTCTTTTTTATAGAATTTGATTAGTTTAGTTTCTGAATATTCAACTTTTTAAATGTTCACGTAGATATCTAGAATATTAGACCGAATATCATTTGATTCCTTTGTGAAATATTAGATTACTTGCCAGATTAAAGATCGAAAGGATTTACTCTTCTTTTTTTATTATTATACTAAAATTTGATTGATTTGATCAAAGTTATTTTTTTACTTTAAGCTTAAAACTTTAAATTCGTTGTTACAAGGCAAAAACGATGCCTGAAAGTGCTTATTTCAAAATTAATGCAAATTAAAGAACTTTAACTTTTGCTTTTTCGTACAACAAATTTAAAGTTAAATTTTATGTCTCGCTTAAATATCTCGTCAAAATATCGTTGGTGCAACCAAGCCTCAAAAGAAAAGAGGGAGGAAACTAAATCGACTTTAGGCGCGAGTACATAAGAGTAACGACAGAAACGTGCTTATCCGAGTTCATTAAGTCGCGGGTCTCATCAGAAGAAATGCGTCCGCTGATAATCAGCCCGCGTCTCGATTCATTGAAACGATTGACGTTTCCCAGAGAAACAGGACGATGACGAGCCGCGCGAACCGGCCCGTATGCACAACAAATTAATCTTCGGTCCATCCATCAACATTCCCGTTACGATCGTCCCGCGGCGGCGCTTCTAATTATTAAACAGCGTGAACAACGATCAGCGACGCCGATCGCTTTAATTGGCCCGAAAGATAAAGCCGCCTCCACCGGCCGCCTCCTCAGCGATATCCGCAATACGCACAACGGTTGAACCGAGGAAATTAGAGTCTATCCTTACGTCTCTGAAATTTATTCTCGCTCGATCGCCCGTGTAAAGAACAATTTAAATGATGACAGCGACATGATCATTAAAGTCACGCGGCACAATACTTCAGAAGTGGCGAAGACAATAAATCTTATTCAGACGCGCCTGAGTCCCGTGATTTCCCGTTTGCGAGCGTGTCTTTCTGAAATGCGCTAATCTCATGTGTACGCAGAATCGTCGTCATTATCTCTAATCGACAAGAGCGACGAGAGTCCGGGGGTTTCGCGTTCCCATCGATACGACGATATCTCTCGCTCTCTCTCCGCTTAATTTTTTGCAATCCGCTAATGACGAATTCCACCGTGCGCGATTAGAAAATTTAATTAAGCTACACGGAGGGGTTATCGTCGCATTTGTATTGGAGATTATCATCATGGAGATATCATTCCACGATTCTTCTTCCACACGAGAGCGATTTTCTCTTCCCTCCCCAAGGGGGATGTATGTATGCGTATATATATATATATATATATATATATATATATATATATATATATATATAAAATCGACCACCCGTTAAGCGTTTTGACTCAGTGATCTGCACCCCATCCGCAAAGTCCTTTAAAGATCTTCGGTGAGATCGGGTCGGGGATTCGTGATCATACTCAGAGAGATGAAGATCCTGATAGTAAGTCTCGATATAGCGGCGGGTAACAATATTTCTCTCTCTATCCGTAATTTTAGACAATGCGTCTCCGATGCCAAGTCGCGTGCGAAAAATTCAAATCTTGTGCAACTTTGGGAGCTGTAAGTCGTCACGCGCGACGGTAGCTTCAACTATTTGCGCGCCGCAACTCGGAGTCGGGTCGCGCTCTACACATGCAAGCGAATATATCCCTCCTATTCCAAATCACGGGTTCCTTCCGTAAATACGTACGATGTTTACAAGTGTAAGCAAGCCGTTCACTCACTTCTCGGTGGGCTTTGCCGGAGATATACGGCCTCGCGCCGTACACAATTCGGCGGTACGATTTCGCGAAACCGACACTCGCGGCACTCGGCCACTTAATTATTTCCCGTCGCGATCGATCGGACGAAGATTTGCATTCGACTTCGCACAGCACTCCCTCGGCGCGATCGAATCCCGGGCTCTCGATGTGGGTCGCTCACGTAGGGACCGATCACGTGCCTCGATTTCTGACGTAGCGACGTAGTAGCACGGGTCAGATGGCCCCCCGTCAGTCACGCTCGGTCACTCACCTACTTCTGCCGAGCACCAAAGTCGCTAGAAATCTGCTGTCTTGAAACTTCAGCTGCTCCTCCTCCGTCGATGTGGGCGCCGCGGCGCCCAGGGCGCCCGAGGCGCCCGATTTGCGCTGGCCCATGCTGCCTACGGTCCTGCAAACGGATAGACACACTTGTCAAACGGGTTGCGCATCGAAGGGGACCAAGAAAGAAGTAACTTCACACGAAAAAGAAGACTGTTTTGTATTAAAAAAATTTTATATATATATATATATATATATATGTTTATAAAATGATTTATATATATATATATATATATATATATATATGCATATATAAAATGGCTGGATTATTTTTTTCGCAGATATTTTTACTAATTTTCGATATTTACAGCCTTCTTCTTCATGCCAATTCTTCACAGAAAATGGAGAACAGTTAATGATTTTCACAAATTATGACTTAGGCCGGCCATACACGCTCGGAAGCCTATCGGAACGTGTAGATAAGGAAATTGCACATTATTTTGGTCTGCGCAAGCGGCTTGAGGAAATATGAAAAATTGTTCGATTTGCTTGAACTGAATTGGCCTTTTTACGATTGTGTAGCGACGTGCTCAAGTCAGATTAATCGGAAGTTAGCATTGCAAATAAAGTAATTAATTATGTATATTGAAACATCCACAAAAGAATTGCTCTTTAATTGTTTCTTCTATATCTATAATTGGTCGATTTAATTAATTAATATTAATAACATTATTACATGAAACATTATTACAATCATAAATTTTTCTTTAGCAAATAACTATTTACATTTACTTACTTTTTTAAAATCTATTCTTAAGAAACGATTGCTTCTCAATCATTTTCTTTTATTTTCCATCGTAGATTTTTAATTTTTGTTGAATTAAGGAGCAATTCTTTGTTGTATGTTTCACATAATTATTTTTATTCGCTGTGTCAATTTCCGATTGGTTTAATTCAGTTAAATTGATCAAAGCGTGTAGATGCACTACAATCATTTGGTAGATTTGTATATACATGTTTTTGCAAGCATGCTTGTCAAGTTTGTCGGAACGTGTAGATGACAAAATTACATCGTGCTTGCGCATACTTGACAAATTTACTTGTATATAGCCGGCCTTAACAATACAACGTTCTATACAATGTATACAATGTTCTTTGCTATTGCCTATCATCTTTGTCAATTAACTTAAAACATAATATTTAACAAAATTAAATAGTTGCAGAAATATGTATCTCTATTTTGAGACGACAGTACAAGAACAAGTGTTTTCCTGATGTTCTTGTTGGCCGGCGGAGATCGAAAGGGTCTTTTAAAAGGGGCCTGATCTTTAATGGGCGCGTGACGCGAGATTGTTCGCACTTCGAGCTGAAGGCCCTGAAGGCTTCGAGCCCAGTGGAATATTTCTAAATTGGCGGTCAGTCGATTGTCACCTAAATATCTAGATGGGATAATTGGGCCTGGATTGGCCTTACCGGTTATTTTTAGCCACGACGAAGGGGGTAGACCCTATTCCTCTGGCTAAAAATAATCCGATGCGTTGACAGATTGACGCAGTCACGCATTAAAATGGTCCTCTTTCCTTTTGACAATTTTTATCCCGCTCCGGTTGATACACGCAGGAAGAAATATATGTATAAATCGTGAGAACGTATTCGAATTGACGTATTCGAATTGAAATGTGGGAAACATGTTTGAAACGTGTCTCATTTTCAGCACACAAAAATTATCCTGTTTAATTTAATTCCTCATTGCTGGTTCATCGATCGAATTTGATCTTGAATTAATTATGATTCCACGAAAAGAAAGAAACAAACTACTGATCTCGTAACAATTTTACGAAATAATCTTCGAAAAGTTGCAATAGCTGATTGCTGGAAAGAACGCCATGTCGGCTTTTAAATCTACGTAGTTTTCAAAATGATTCGATCCAATTTTAACGCAAACCTCCGTTGACGTGTGACGTCACCCACTGGTACGCCATCAACAAGAATCTTTCCTGTCAGCTTCAGACATCACCTGATTACGATTAACAAGTCTATAACGGTCTTACTCCAAACTAATGGTCTAATTATCTCTTCAAACACGAAAGACTCGCGTGAAAATGACACCTGTGACGTCTTAGTACCACCCTAAGCGGACCACGATATCTTATTTTAGCACATAGTCATTAACACTTCTTTTTACATTTAGCCTCGTTTTATTAAAAGAGCTAAGCCAAAATAACTGCCTCATTTTCAAAGCTTCCCTAAAAACTGGACAGAATTTTGTAGATTTTCATCATCAATTGTCTGCTTTAAATTTCTTCATTTTTCAACACTTTATTTTTATTATTTAATATTTGGTGAAATATAAATAATTTCATCCTTTTAATTTACGTAAATGTTTCGAATTTTTTTGAGCAAAAAAGTTCTAGTAAAAAAGATAGACAACTGATCCTTGATTTATTCTCTCTCGGGTAACGAGGTTCTCCTATTTAATATTTGGGTTAAAAGTTTAATTCGCCACCGAGCTAGAATTGCGATTTTAATTTAATTCTGACTAGCAGACGTGTGCCGCCGCGTCATCTGCTGCCTACGTTCAGTTTACGCGCGGTCACAATACACTCTTCAAGTTTTCATCATTCCATCACTTCCTCCGCCTTGTATCACATCACGCGAACGCAATGGACTCTGTTCATTTATTTATATTAATAGGTCTTTGCATTCAGCGTTTTTTTTCGGTCTTGAAAAATTCCTCGACATCTTGATCTATCTCGCTTTTCGGTGTTTCAGCCAAAGAAGAAACAATCAAAGAAGAAACAAAAGAATTAATGTTATCTTCTTAAATTCGTAACGTTATCTTTACTTCGTAAAGTTATCTTCTTTAAATTCTAAATTTTTTGAAGCTCAACATCCAGTATTTCTCCGTCTTATAATTTTCCATCTCTTATAGAAAAATTCGTGCCTCTTTTTTTCTTGCTAATCTTGTCACTTTCGCGAACTCCACACATTTTCTTAGACTTCAAATTGGAAGCAAATGGTTGAAGCAAAAGAATTAACGTGAAGTTATCTTCTTTAAATTTCTAAATTTGTCTTTAGATTCTAAAAAAGATTTTTTGAAGCTCGACTTCCAGTATTTCTCCGTCTTATACTTTACCACTCTTTTACCACAGAGAAATTCTTTTTTTCCTGCTAATCTTGTGTCACTTCTTTCGCGAACTCCACACACACATTTTCCTAGACTCCAAATTGGAGGTAAATGGTTGATTCATCAGATGGGAAACCAATTGTTTTCGGGTATTTGCTTGCCTTTAATGCACTCCGACATTCTACGTAGTCTCCCATCGACGTGTACTTGCCGATTCGAGTGAATTAATGGATTGTCGCTGCTTATTATTTCTAGCGGCACCGTAGATTTATTGAATTGACTTTGCATCGATCACCGCATATGTCACCGCGTGTACAATTGAACAAACAAATGTGCCCGGCCGATCGCCGTCACTAGCTTGTGACTATTGTGGCATAATTGTCGTTGCGTTTCAATTTGCTGACTATCATATGGGTCATCGCGACCTTGACGGCAATTCCTTCATATGCAGAACGCGAGTTCCAAAAATCTTGAGGACACATTTCTACATTCCCTTTGAATTCCCGACGAGACCCACACTTAATTCGACGACTCGTTTCACGACGTGCATCGCTAGAATAAATTACGAAATCTTCCGTAAAATTCAACTTGCTATTTACATCGGGACGTGTTGTGGACTTTAATATATGGCGATAACAATCGGTCACATGCTCGCGCCGGATTGATTGGACGGTAAATGACCGCGTGCTTCTCTGGAGGATTTATATTCTTCAAATAAATCGATCTTTAATTTAAATTCCTCCGACTTCATCGACTTCATCGATTCGCCGTTATTATTCGCCTTCTTGTGTGTGCAAGTGTGCGATACGAGATTTATTCCGTTCTGTTTACCGCTTCTGTTTACCAGATACTGATTTATCTTTGCCTTTCTTCCTGCAATTAATATTTACTAAATTAATACTTACTAATTGGTATTTGCTAATGAAAAAGGAAACTGAATTGATATTCTTTGTAGAATGTTGCATTTTACATTTGTGCGACGTCCATTAATTTCTACGCTCATAATTTGCTCATAATTTTCAACGGTTCGCTCAGAATAGATGATTTATTTCCCACGAGGAAACAGCGTTTAAAAATTTTTCCCTTCTTAAGATCGACGAGATATCCGCTTTGCTTTCCGAAAGAGGAATTAATTCGATAGCCCTGCGACAATTGTGACGATAATTAATAATCGCACTGGGATTTTCGAAGAGTCGAGATTTCGAGTTCCGTTCTCGTTTGAGTTCGCTTAATAAGGCTCTTCATCAATGGAACCTTTTACTCGGTCCGCAAACCGAGGGTCAATTGCTTATTAACTCAAAGAGCCGCAGCGGCTATTAAACGATTTCATTGTCATTGAAATAATTTGCAAAAAACGAAAACGGTCACGTTCATCCGGAAATAAGCGCAAACTTTCGATCCTGCAGTTGGCGCGCAGAGGGAATTTTCTTTTTTACGACTTTAAACGATCACGAGTCGAAAGAATAAGGAAATGGTCTTACCTTCTTCTCGACGCATTCTGGAATGAAAATGCCTTGCAAACATCGCACATTGTCACGTGTCCTTTTCACGGTTCCCTTAAACTGTCCGGAAATGAGGCAATTTGGCGGTCGCATTTACGCCGGCTTATGAAATTAGATCAAACGCGCGGTGGAAACGGTCGGTCTAAACAACGCCACAGTCAGCAGTTACTCGATGCTGTACGGCTGCACTCGGTGTATCATCGTATACAGATATGTCATCGTATACATTACTAAAAATCATCGTGTCATCACACACATACATTGCAGAATCATTGTTACCAAAGGATATACGAGTTACATTTCGTATATTATTTCTCTTGCATCTTGTAGAAACACACTTCGGAAAACCGATTTACCGCAGTTTTATTTCAATTTTATTTTACTTTAAATATCTTTTAATACAGTAATACAGATTACAGAAACAGATTAATATTTTTAATATTAATATGAAATTAAGAATTTTAATTAATAATGTAAGAATTAAGGTAAAACAGAAGCGCGCTTCGACAAGTTTCATTTTTACCTTACAGTTATTCTTTCCTCTCGATGTATTACTTTCACTTATTTGTATATTACAATGTTTGTATAGCATATCATTTAAAATTATCTACTTAAAATTATCTACTTGATTTTCGTGTGCTTATCAATTGGACAAATATAGTTTAGAATCGGATCCTATCTATTTGACTTTCATGTCACGTTAACATTGAACCATTTCGATTGATAAAGCTCAAAAGTGGAGGGTCACACATATGTTGAAATACGAACTGCGTTTGCTTCAGTTGTGAAATATTCGATCAATTTTTCTCAAATTAAGACGCCCAAATGATTTTCTTGAACTAATCCGATCGACCATTTTTATTTTTAAATGTAAAGAAATAAAATTCACGAGTTATTGATTTATTATTGAACGTATCCATTTGAGTCTCATATTACTTCTTGATATTCTCGAGGAAAAATCAAGGACTCTTAATTCTCATTTGAGAAAATTTGTTTCAGGATATTTCACCGATGAGACGCAAGTTGAATGCCCTCATGATCGATCCCCGATTGATCTCACCTGGCGGACGCTGCCTTCACAGAACCATTCGCGTAGAGATCGGCTGCCATGGCACTGTCAGTCCGATGGCATCCCGATTGTGGATATTTCGGAGGAATGTGCGAGCTGGGATCTCGTCGATCTCTTCCCTTTGTGTTCCGTTCCCTCCGTCGAAGATCGGCGAGCACAGAATCCCTCAAAATTCTCGACGGCTGTCACTGAGAATCGTCAACCTTGACCGGATTCATACTCGTCGCGAGTGAAACGCCGATCGCTTCGGTCTAAACACGCTCGTCGTATTGACATTATCATCGGTAACACAATACACGACTCGTACACGGCATGTACAATCTCTTATTATATACACATTCTATACGCGTCTATATGGATACTTGTATCTTCTTCTATCTACTGCGAGATGAAAATTTCGAAAACTCCGTTGGAGACACGCGAATGATTTTCGGGAAAGGCGCGAGCGAGACGATTCGCGTGACGAGCGCAATTTCGAGGGAACGACTGTCGCTCCGTCAACGGAGGAGACGTAGGATCATCCTGTGCCCGCCTCGTGACTGAACTATGTCAGACGGAGGCACTGTCAATTGGATAACTACCTACCCCACATTGGCACAGCGTTGTCGCGTGTAATGCAGCATATCGTTAACGCTTGAAAGCCAGCACGTAGTTCACGTTCTCCCACTTCTTCTTCTGGATCACTTTATCTCCATCTTCATCTTCCTCTCTCATGGGTACTTGTCTCTTTCGGGAGCGCAGCATCACGCTTCCTCGTCCTTCCATCTTTCCATTTCCTATTTCGCTTTTGTTCCAGTTCTGCGTTCTCGCGCAGCAAACTGGATCACGGTCCGATGCACAGAGAAGATAACTGATCTAATCTTAATCTGAAAGCCTTGTTAATATTCTATTTTTCATTTCCTATTTCCAAGGAGATTTATTGTCGATCCATCATCCGATTATTCATCATTCGCATTTATTGGCGCTTATTATCTCTGACGTTACTTGAATTCGAAGTAAATGTCACGGAGCTGCAGGAACGTATTATCTCGTGCGTATATTCTGTCGTCATTTCGGTAGCATGAATTAACTTGGTGACGCGGGAAGAATAATCCATATCATACGGCACGTCGGCTCAATCACGCCGACCTTGCAAACCAACTAATACCGATCTTCGCGGGAAAGCCTGCAAACTAAATTCGAATGTTCTTGATTATTGATATGCCATTCATCATATGAAATAAATCGTTTCTTCACTTAAATACAAATAAAGGAGATTTGATGAATAATTGAGAGGGATAAAAGTCAGGATAAGAGACAGCGTTACTCGTACATTAATAATATATTAATATTAATATTTTATATTAATATTTAATAATTAATTTTTATATTAATATTTTTGTAAATTTAATTTTTGTTGGGCTGAAAAAATGTATTTTAAATTCACAAAAATATTACATTGCACATTGTTAATAGCGCTGCTTCCTTATTGGTCTTAATCTCGCATTTATTTCTTCTTCATTTCCATATCGTATTAAATATCTCATTGATTCAAAAAAATCCATGATTCTATAAACTGTATAAAAGTCATACTTGTAATGTAAAATTTTGAAAAATTTCAAAACTAGATCTATCCTAAATAACAAAAACTTTTTTGTCCCAACGACTTTCAAGTGACTTTTCGCAAATCCCTGAATTTATCATTTTATAGTAATAAAAGATTGAGTGATTTTGAATGAAAATTTGTTGAAATAAAATCTCCTTTGAGAGATTATTTCCTGCGACAAAATAAAATTAAAAAAAAAAAAAAGGAGCTCGGGTTGAGGGGTTTCTGCAGACGAGAGAAATTGGAAATGCGCATATCGTATTTCAGCGATGTGACAGACGGCGTGAAACCATTTCGCCAGTTGCAGTACTCTAAACGAATGATTCATCCTACCTCTATTCCCACTTGCGGCGTCGACCCTCCGCGCGCGCTATTTACGCATCATCAAGTTTGATGGGTCGCTAAAGGCTGCTGACTGAGACCTCCATCGAAGGTTTAGGCTTTATCAGTGACGCAATATAATACTTAAAAGGCATTCTTAACTCTGTGTCATCGATAAAAGACTAATCGGACGTGGGTATATATGCACGTACGTGACTCGTGGAATCAACTGGAATTCCTGGGATTCTTCTTTCAATTACGAAATCGACGTCAGTTTGATTAAAATTGAAGAATATCTCACGTGTCAGTCTGTAAAATTTTTTTTTAAGACTGATTGTAACTTATTTGCCTAACATATAAGAACAGATAATCTTATTTGTAAATATCAATGAATTCATAATAAAGTTGGAATTTTCTTTGTTACTTTCTTGTTCGCAGATTGCCGGATTGTTTATTCTCAACGACGTATCCTATGTGTTGAGTAGACGATTGAATCTCACTCAGCTGATTAAGGAGAGCTTTGATCCTAAGCTCAGTTACCTGGACTCAATACGTGACATACCGGTGGTGAGAGAAGTCTTTTATTTGCCAGATGAGCATTATAATGCGGAAAATCTGGCAAGAGAGCTGCGGCAGCTGGACAGACAGAACAGAAATTTGATACCTGTTAGTAAATTATTTTTTATCCCCGAAAAAGATTTTCATTAAGAAGAATATTAAAGAATATTTTAAAAATACTTTTTACGAAAAGAAAATTAAAAAATTAAAAAACAAATATCTAAAACAATAGAGCATAAAGGCCAAAAAGCAAACGTTGTCAATGTTAAAATGATTATATTAAATTAATAAACAATAAATATTGTCCTAGGCAAACAACAATGAGTATTATAATATTATTCTATAATATTATTCTAGCCTTTATTGTTTTAGATATTTGTTTTTTAATATTGAAGCCTCTTTATCACTTTTTGTTTAAAAAAATAAGTAAATCGGTTGAGATAAATACCAAAGATTCTATTCTTTTTTTATTCATTTATTTTATATATATTTTTATTTATATTATCTATTATATTAAAGATGCATTCATTTTGGATGCTCACGCGCTGTAAGCATTATTCTACCTTCCTTTGACATGTAATGAAAAATAAAAATAGAATGATGCGCGTAAGCATCCAAACGAGTGCAGCCTGATAAATGTCTACGTTAATTTTCTCTTTTGTACGCAGGAATATCGCAATCTCTGCGAAACGATAACGAAAAAAGTGGAAATTAGTGATTCCGATTATGAGTATCAACCCCCGTATTATTACGAGGTCTACTGTAAGAGTTCCTTATTACTGGCCGAAGATCCACAAGTAATGAAAGAATTGCAACAGGTAAACTTATATTACTCAGTGAAATAGAATATAAATTCAAAATGGCACTTTTGCTGAGAAAAGATATAACTCAAAAAAAGGGAATAAATACTTAACATCACAAAGTAAACCACAAATTCCAAGAAATGACAAGTCGGTCAGAATTTCGAATTTAAATCGATTTCAAGTTCTATGAAAAATTAGAAAAATTATTTTAATTTCAGATTTAATATTTTCTTTTTTTCAGAAATGCGTTCATCCGGCATTTCACTGCGTACAGAGAAGTCGGGTTCTGTCTTTGGTCAGACGACGCTGGGAGGATGACTGTTGGGAGTCATATACGAAGGAAATCGCTAGCGGTTGTGACTGTATGTGGCCGGTCACTAATCTTGGCGAGATAAGCCATCATTACTGATTTAATAATAAAGTTATATATTAGCAAAGTTTAAGTTTAATTATATAGCACGAACGTATCGCGAAACTTCGCACGTAAATCCACAATAAAAAAAGATCTTTCGTAAAAATATTTATTCTTTGCATTGTATAAACGCAAATGAGAGAAATATAACAAATATCGCTTTCAGCATCGCTTTCATGATCCTTCTCTCTTACATATCATTTATTGTGAAAAATCAACAACGTGTTAGTTATTTCGAGAAACGCTTCTCGATAAAACTTTTTTTCTGCAGTAGATTATTTCCACGAATTCGCCTTGTGCTTTGGCAAGAAATGGAATCCGTCAGGCACTTTTCCGAGTAACATCTCGCTAAAAGTAAACAAAATTGTTAATACCATTAATATATGTGGTTGTAGTCGAAATCGAATGCTGCTTAATGAAAGTTAATAGCTTCGAAGAATGGCCTTACGATAACTTCACCCAATCAGCACAATTGGAACTAGCCATCAGTGTCTCCAAATCATCGCGACCTCTATAGAACGGTGGTCTCTCATTGATTCTCTGCGGCGGCCTCTCCAAAATTCCAACAGGAATATACCTGCGATACATTTCAATGCATATTAAAAAAATACATATTAAAAAATAATACTTTAATTGAGAAAAACATGTTTCTCTCGAGACGGTCTTACCTGTGAAGAAACGAAATCCACTCCAGCATAAATCTCCTAGTAGTTTCGACACCACGAGTATCGGATCCCCAATGTTCGAGTCCATAATTCGCGTACTTCCTGAGAATGTCGAATCTTTCCGAGCTCGATATGTCGATCAACTTTCTTTCTTTTATCTCGGTGAAGATCCACGGCTTGATCAACGCTCCGCGTCCGATGGTGATGCCTTGCACCGTACCATAAGTCTCTTTCGCATGACGATAGTCGTCAAAGGACAAGATATCGCCATTCCCGAACACGGGTACTGGCTGTGCCGTCACCGCACACTTCTCTATATATTCCCAATCAGCCAGTTTTGTGTACCTTTGCTCACGGGATCTACCGTGAACCTGGAAGAATCATTCAGCATTAATATGTGAATAAAAAAAAAATAAATCATATTTCTCTAATATCTTGTCCTCCTTGAGAATAATTTATTTTCTAAACATTTTGTCGAATGTAATGTGAATATTCTGTTAGATTTTAAAGATGTTTTGTAAAGATTTTAAAGAAGCATATACAAGACATTGAACTCTTAAAATTATCAAGATATTTTAAAGATTCTTTTCTCTTTTTTGAAAAAAAAAAAAGAATCTGCTTTTCAAAGAGACCGATTCACAATGACAAGCACAAGTGTAAATTCAACGGACTTACAGTAATCATGGACACACCCCAGTCTCGAAACCTCGGCATTAGATTATGTGCGATTGGTTTGTCTATATAAACTCCAGTTCTGGTTTTAACGGACAAGGGTATGTCCAACACTTGGCTAACAGATTTTACCACGGTCTCGAGTACGTTCAATCGATTGAGCATACCACTGCCGCCTCCCTGTCTATAAATCAGATCGATCGGGCAGCCAAGATTCAAATCGATGTAGTCCACGTCGATCTCATGGTTCAGCAGCTGAGCGCATCGCGCAAGTACTCCCGGATTATTGCCGCAAAGCTGCACGCCGAAGATATCCTCGCTCTCGTGTCGCTTCACTAACGCCCATTCCTCCTGTGTGCCCTTCAGTATCTTCGGTGCTAGTGCCATCTCACCACAAGTGATATCTGCGCCGTATTCCTTGCAAATTCTTCGAAACGGCAAATTGCCCACTGTAGTCAAAGGACTCAACAGTATCTTGCCGCTCCAGTCAATTCTTTTTTTTTCCGATTGTCGTAATCTAATCAAATCACTGTCATCTACAGGTCCAATTTTCAATTCCTTTGACTTTTCAATTCCTTCGTCTGAAATATCACAGCTAGAAATATCTACTTCTGTTTTCTCATTATTTGTGTCGTCAGAAATATCTTTCTCTGCTTTTTTGCCATTGCTACTGTCGGAAGTATTAATCGCAACGTTTAATACCGGATTAGTCTTGTCCTCTACTTTATTTATTGAGCTCTGCTGCTGTTCCTTTTTCCTGGATGGTCCATTAGCTTTGACAATCATCTCTGCCTTGGAAAAATTATATTTACGCTTGCGCAATTTGTTTTGTAAGTCCTTGGATAGGTGATTCTTGACAGCTGGCAAACGCTTGTTGTATTCCTTGAATCTCTCCTCATCAACAATATTAAAGCCATCCTTAGTCAAGTGTTGTGAGCCCATTCTACAAGTAATTCCTCTCGGGCACTTGCCAGTTAAATTGAAAATATGGCATTCCGAACTTATGTCTGCCGGCCTGATTTTCATGTATTCCTTCCGATCATGCAAGAAGATACAGCGATTGTTCAGACATTTTCTCTCAGATTCATCTGCTGTTTGATCTGCGATCCAAGGACACAAACTCAATTCCCTAGAAACCTTAAACGGAGGTGGTCTTGCCTTATTTTGACCTCTAAGCTTTTCTTTCTTGTCATCCAATTTGGGTTTCTTAGCAGGGACGTCATCTAATGATGTATCTTCTGTCTCATTTGCGTCTGCATCTGCAGATACTTTTTGCTTACCAATTCCTGTCAAACATTGCTCATTCAACTGTCTTAAGTGATCTTCAATAATAAATCTGTAATGTCAGATATATATATATATATATATATATATATATATAATAATTAAAAAATAATAATAGATAACAGTGGATATCACAGAATTATTTTTTCATTATTGCTACTTATGGGCAAAAAAATTTATTAATGTCGTCATATATTTAATTTTATATTATATTATATTATTCATATTATGTTATTTAATAAATTTTAATTTTAATTTTAATTTTAAAACAGAAATAGAACATAGGTTATATCAGATTAGATCCTTCAAAATTTTAATGTAATTATAATTATCAATAAAAACTAAATATTTAAATAATATAAATAAAAACTTAAACAATTATTTAAGGAATTAAAACAGATTTTTAATAAATTATGTTTGAAAGCACCATGTGAATGTCTTTAGAGGTTAGGAAGCGGATAAACATATTTGTGATTACATTTTTACAAAAAGTCACTCGATAAAAAATAAACATAATAAATTTAATTCATTTACGTACTCTTCTTTTATCAAACAAACACCCTTTTGTTTATCCTCACTATAATCAAATGAACAATCATCGCATTTCTCATCATAATCCGCCATTTCCTCACACGTGCACTCCAAAATCCGGACTAGACGCGCATTAATCTATTTAATTTTTGCAAACAAAATTATGAAATTTTTAACTTAAAATTCAAGAATTTCTCGAAATTGCATTTCTTAAAATTGCAATTAATACTGCCTCTATTGCAATTATATTCTAATACTTTATTAGTTTTTAAATATTTCAAATTTCTGTAATGTACAAAAAATAGCGCGCGATAGCATTAAATTTTAATATCGATAATTTAGTATCTCGCTTTTACCAATGGATGAAAATTAGCAAGAAAATTGCAAGAATTTGAATTCTAAAAAAACTAACAAAATCAAATAAATATAATCGACAAGGACATAACACTAGTTAAAATTTTTCGAATTTTTTTTTAATTTTGAGAATTGTAATTGAAAATTGAAAATTTTCAATCTCAAAAATCAATAAAATATCAGAGTTTCTAAAATTTTTTAAATTCCGAGAATTGGAGAATTTATATTTCGAAAATCGACAAAAAATCAGGAGAACTATTGAGAGATTTGTATCGACTATTGAGAGATTTGTACTAATATCTCAAAAATTTAGACATTTCTAAAGATTGTAATTCCGAAAATTCGAGATATGAAAATCGTAAAAATTAGAAATCTCGAAAATGGACAAAATGACAAAGGTTTGTTTCCTATTCCTGAATTGGGCCACATTAAAACTTTGCATTTCTCTTTTATCAAACTTGAAATATCTATTTTATTTTAAATACGAATGTTTACAAAAAACAAATAAAATACAATCGGCAAATAGATTGCATTAAAATTTTAATGATTCAAAATTCTTGTATTTTACGTCTGCGAATTCGCGGAATACAAAAGATATTGAAAACATTAAAATTTTATCAAAAATTTTAATAAAAAAGAAACTGGTAAACACAATGTGCATTTGTTAATTCGCTTAGTGCATAAAAGTATATCGTGAAACTCTTAACAATTTTCGAAATATCGATAAATGCGTATTCTTGGCATTTTCATTATTTTGTGTTTTTCATTTCATTTGTGTTTTTGTATTGGTAAAGCAAGTAGGTTAAGTTAGGTTCACACTGTTTATAATTCCGCAAAACAACGAAAGCTAGTACAGTGTAACATCTTGATAAATTGTTAAGTACGCGTCAAGAGAATTTACGTCAAAACGTTTAATATTTTTAAAAGATTATCAAAAAGATAAACGAACGACAGAATCAACATCTTCCATGTTTTAGTCTGCATTGTGCCTCTTTATCCTGCAGCTGGTTTGTGTTTACAGCATTTGCTTTCAAGGTTATATTTGATAACGTGTTTTTTAAAGATTTTTATTTATAAAAAACTAGTATTTTATTCGGTTGCCTTAGAATAGAGTATGGTACAAATTTACAACGAGTTATATTATTCATTTCAGGAAATTATGTATTAAATCGTACAAGTATTCATGATGCTCAAAGTAACAATGGATAGCTCTTCAGATGAAGATGATCCATATACAAATATTGTTGCTCGCTTAAGAGGTAATGCTTCTTGCAATAATTGAAATTTAATTATTACAGTCAAACATAGAAGTATGAAAATTAAGACAATATAATTTGATGTTTATTTGGATATTTGTCTAATTCTTGTAAAATTAAATATGTTATTCCATACTTTTAGCAATGAAAAAACAACGTCTTGAGGAAGAACTTCATCCTACAAAGTATGCATCATACAAATGAATACATACATATGAATATTTGTTGCTTAAGATAATAGCATTTATTAATCATAAAATGTTAATATTTCACAAATAATATATGTACTTATTTATGAAATTTGTAGCACTGAACAACAAACAAATCATAAAGAAAATGATAATAATGAAAAAATAAGTGATAAAGAAATATACAATAAAGACTCAACAAGCGATGAAACAGATAGCGATGGAATGCAAATGCGAAGCAGGATGATAAGAAATAGAAGGAATAAAGATGACTCTACTACTAGAGTTATTAGTAGGCGAACAAGGGGAAGGGTAATTTTTTTTTATATGCTTATATAAATATATATTGTATATATTTTATATATGTATATATATTTTTAGATATATAAATGTATGTATTAGTTTATCTTAGAAGCAGAGTTTTCATTATTTTGATGGAATTTTCAAAATTTTAAAAACTCATTGTTTTCAAGAATACATAAATGTACGTAAATAACAAAGAATTCATAAATACATATTGTATATCGATCTGTAAGAGAGATTATATAATTTTCACATATTTCAATATTTCAGCGTTTGCCTGTCGATTTTAACGACACAAAAGATGATATAGAAATCGTAGAAGAGAAATCTAAATCAATTCCCGAATCCCATACGGATGACGTAATTACATTATCAGATGATGATGTGTACAATGAAGATGATAACTATGAAATAAATATAAAAGTCTGCTGGAGATCAAACAGAATTGATCGTTTAAGTATACATAGAGTGTGTGTCAATTATCAAAGAGTATAATAAATTCTTATATAATTATTTTTGTTGTATTTGTGAAGAAAATTTTTTCTTTTTTTTTTGTTTTGTTACAGCATGACTGTTTCAAAGGGATTTTCCAATATTACGCCAATTTAGAAAAAGTTCCTGTGAATGAGATTCTAATTATGAGAAAGGATAAAATTGTTAATCACACTGATACACCCGCTTCGCTCGGACTTTCCGTTATAGATATACTTGGTCAGTATAAACACTAGTTACGACATTGCAAATGATAATGTAAGACTTGCTTGCAGACGGTGGAATCGTGAATCCAGGTATGAAAACGCTATCGAAGGATGAGAGCAATGATGAGGACGCATGTATCATTAAAATTCAAACGGCAAACAAAAAACAATCTTTGACTATATCACTTAAGAAAAATGAACGATTTGAGGTGCTATTCGCTAATTGTGCCAAGCAACTTAAAGTGAAGGAGAGTAATCTGAAGCTTTATTTCGACGGAGAACAGATCAGTCCGAACGATACTCCGGAATCATTAGATCTTGAAGGAGAAGCATGTGTCGATCTTCGTATCTCTATGTAATGAGAGGATAGCCAAATGTATTGTTTTTTTATACGTTTTTACTTCTTGTTTTATTCTAAATATGTAAATATGTAATTGTTTATTACATTGTGTATCTCATATCATTGTGTTTTTCTTGTTTGTGTTTAATATAAGAGAATATATTAATTCTATACTTCTATACTATATTAGTTCTATACTTTCAAAAAGGCATTAATAGCTTAAAGTATAATGAATTGTAACATTCGTAAAAAAACATTTAATCTGAAAAAGAAGAAATGTAAATTAACTTTTGAAATCAAATCGTGTTTATAGTCGAATTATTAAAAATAATTTTAAGCAAACTTTTTAAATTACACTTATCAATATAGCCTATTATGAGATTTATAAAATTGGACTCTGGAGAAAATGGTATTTTTTACAACAACGAATATATATTTATGTATATTGATACATTATCATATTATACATAATGTACATAACATAGTGATAATACTCTATAGGTATATAAATGTATTATATTTATATACATATACAGCGCGTTCAATACTTGTTTATTACGATTCTGCACAATATATTGACTACATTCAATTTGCAATTGCTATTCGTTTTAAGCAGCCAAGAACATTAACTATTAACATACATTTCGTTCGCATTAACACTCCTTAATCAATTGAGAAAGTACACTTTGTCTCGTTTGTGAACACCAATTTTTTTAACGACAATTTCAAGTTGACGTTGAACATGTTAGTATATGAAGTATTTAATCACTATACATTTTTTATGTTCATGGTTCATTATCTGTCAAAGTAGAGCATAGATAAGATGACAGAATAAAAAGGTGTCTGTGAGGAAATGTACAGTTTGCTGACGACTCTTCCAACGATAAATATTGCACAGCAATTCAGATACTTTCATCGAAAATATTAGGCGTGGATCTCGACAAAAGGCGTGTCGTATGTGCTAATTTTATCTATATAATTTTCTATATAATACATGATAATGCAATAGCAATTTGTTAAAAGGAATGTTTCGGAGAGTCAAAAAAATTGTCAAAAAAGTAGCTTAATCATTAAATTTGCGATTTGAATTGCGTCCGAAAAGAGCGGAACGGATTTCGGGTATCAATTGCTGTGCTATCAGCTCTAATCTGGTCTCCAAAGTATTGTTAATCTTTATACGTCCTGCAAAACAAAACATTTTGTTTACAATAATGATTAAGCAATTAACATAAAATATATAATTATTAGTGTTGTAACTAATATTATTATATATAATTATTAAAGTTGTAATTCAGATCACTCTAGTTTAGGTGATAATGATTATGAACAGTTATTTTGTTTAAAGCAATTGTTTTAAGCAATTAATAATTTTGTAATTGTAAATATTTCAACAATATAATTACCTCTGGATGCTAACAATTCAACACCTCCGCAACTTTCGCTAGACAAGAAATTATCGGTATCGATCTTCAAGGTAACATCTTTCTTAGTTTTTTGCTTATATTGTTGCTGAATGGTGTCGATAAGGGACTCTACAAGAGGTACATCGACTTGACGAACACGAAGAGTAACATTCGCCTCTGTAAGCTGTAAATATATAATTGTATAAACATCTATAGTATATAAAAGTGATAAATGATATAACAATAATAACAAAATAATTAAATTTATAAAAATATTACTTGATAAAGGCCTTGGATGATTAACAGCTGAAGAATTTCTCTATATTGTGTGGGATTATGAGTTACTTCGCCTAATCTTTTTCTAGCTTCATCAAGGACATTGCGTACGTGATCTTCACGTACTTTTAGAGCCTTTAATCGAGCTTGGTTAAGCATGTTTGAAGATTGTCTATAGGAATAAAATTATAAATGTACAGATATATGTTAGACATACAGATATATGTTTCTTTTACAATTTTGACAATTTTTATTTAGAAAATTAAAGAATTAAATTTGAAAATTCTGAGAGATCATGACTTCCAATAATTCATATTATACAAAATAAATATTTTGTTAATAAAATTAATAAAATAATTTTTTACACATACATTTTCTTTTGCAATTCAACTTGCTTTTCCTTTTTCTCATAATACTCCATGATTTTTAGACGCTGTTGTTGCACCAGTCGTCCCTTTTCAATATTAAATTCTTCTTCTGCCTTAGCATCTATTTCTTCTGCCTTTTCATTGGCCTCTTGTTCTATAAAGGCCATCATATGCTTGATCTGTAATTATATTGTTTCTTGTTAGACAAATTCATTATACATAATATTTATCAATCATTATTAAAATCTTGATGTTTTTCCTTACAAAAGTGTATGGTAAGTTACATAAAAATATACATTTTCCAAGTAACATCTTAGTCAAGAGCTCTAAATGACTGAAGTTTGAAATAAACATTTAACAATTTCATAAATACTAAAATATATATACGAAAGACTGGAGATTATTTTCTCGATAAAACGTCAGTCGCTGGTCGATTTTGCTTGGACGTGCGCGGACTCTCGCTCTCTTTTCCTGTCATGATTTCGAGCAGTTATAAAATCAAAATCCGAGATAAGGAGATCAGGAAGATCTTTCGAGAAACGCGACGATGTCGCTTGGCAAGAGCAATAACAACGGATAATCATAAAAAGTTATTAATAGCGTAAGAGCACAATGCTCGAGAAGAAGACGAGATCCTCAGGGGAGATCTCGCGTAAGGGAAGGAAGCGAGTGTGGCAACCCCTTTGCTTACCTGTTTTTGAACATCTGCATCGCTGAGAGCCATGGTGTCGTCTGATCTCTTTCCTGAGGATACTTAGAGAAACTTGCCAAAGGGCTCGGGATCACAAGACACGGTGCACAAGAGTCGTCCAGTCAACGCCTACAACAGCACATCCGACACTCAGCGTAACGTCGGTCATATGACCCGAAGTGTGACCCAAGTCGCGTTCCGAAACGCATACGGCCGCGGCCGACATCGCGCGCATGCGCACGCGCCATCTCGCGTCGATCGTGCCGTTGCGCGTTGTGTTTGAAATTGCGTTTGCGCGTCCGGCCGATTCAGGTGATAGGAGAGGGGAAGGGGGCACCACTGCCGAAGACAGTTTTGCGATCATGGCGGACCCGTTGAGTCTGCTGCGGCAGTACAACGTTAATAAGAAGGAGATAATCGAACGTGAGAACCAGATAATATTCGGCGAGTTCTCCTGGCCGAAGAACGTGAAAACCAATTATCTGACTTATGGGTGAGTACGTCGGGAGCGGGATGTCTGGGGTCGTTCCACGCGGTCGCAATCTGTTCGACTGCCATCTTTAAAGGAAGAGCAGGGGAGTCGTGAATGTGTGAGAGAGAGGGAGATACAAGGAGTGACGAGCACGATAAATAAACAAGTGTATTCGAGATGTAATTAAACGCCGTCATGAAGTGAATGAAAGATTGCTGAAAGTCTGGTTGAAAATCTAGATCACGTATCTCTTTGCATTTGTGATTCTCTCGTCCAAAATATTTTTCAATTTTGAAATGTCTTTATATTCCTTTTATATTTTTAAATAAAATTTAATTTTATATGTTTCAATTAAAACGAACAAAAATATTGCTATCTGCGGGAATACTCGTTGGAATTAGAATGCAATATTGTTATCATTTTATCTCTATTTTCTCTTAAAATCAAAATTAATAATATTTCAAATTTAAAATTATAGGCGTGCATTCGTATAAAACGATTTGTATTAAAAGTGAGTACATTGCATGTTTTATTCTTAAATTAAAAATATAGAGAGAAATTAAAATGATAGAAGTTTTCTTTTTACGTCTTTCTATCAAACAACTCACATTTCTTTCTGTTTTTCCTTTAGATCTGGGAAGGAAGGTACACCCAAAGAATATTACACACTCGAGTGTCTTCTATTTCTGCTCAAACATGTTCAACTTACACATCCAGTATATGTACGACAAGCAGCTGCGGAGAATATCCCAGTGGTGCGTCGACCTGACAGAAAAGATTTACTGGCCTATCTCAATGGTGAGACTGCCACATCAGCCGCCATAGACAAATCGGCACCGTTGGAGATTCCAACTCAAGTGAAACGTGCCGCCGAAGATGGCTTGGAGAGCGGCTCGTCAAAAAAACCTCGTTTCGAGGAGACTCATGTGCAAAAGGTGAAGGAACAGCTAGCTGCGCGTTTAGATGCTCCAAAAGAGGCATCAGTTACTGTCGACAATATCAAATCTCTCTCGGAGGCAATGTCGGTGGAGAAGATTGCCGCGATCAAGGCAAAACGTTTGGCGAAAAAGCGTACCACCATCAAGGAAAACGATGATATCGGTATGGGCTCAGATCTGCGCGTGATTCTCGACATGGACGTGGACGATACAAAGGACATCGTGTCTCGCGAACGCCAGTGGCGGACTCGTGCCACCATTCTTCAGAGCAGTGGCAAGATTTTCGCAAAGAATATTTTTGCTATTCTGCAAAGCATCAAAGCGCGCGAGGAGGGCAGACAGAAGGGCCCGGCCGTGCCCACGCCCATGGTGACACCGCGTTCGACACCCATGCGGCCTCTGCCACAACCGGCTGTATACAATCGTTACGATCAGGAGCGTTTCATCCGGCAGAAGGAAGAAACGGAAGGCTTCAAAATCGACACCATGGGCACGTATCACGGCATGACGCTGAAGTCCGTGACTGAGGGCACGAATCCCGCGGTAAGGAAACCACCGACCAATCCATCTGCCACGCCGACTTCTGGTTTACTGCCGACATCCGCCGCTAAACTAACGCCTCAGCAAGCCGCGCAAAACAAACGACCGAGCCGAACGCCTATCATCATTATACCCAGCGCTAATACATCTCTCATCACTATGTACAATGCCAAGGATATTCTCCAAGATTTAAAATATATCAGTAATGAAGATAAACGGGCACAAGGCTGTAAACGAGAGAATGAAGTGCTTCTTCAACGGCGGAAGGAAGGCGGCCTCACCGTACCTTATCGAGTAGTCGATAATCCACAGAAGCTCACCCATGCCGACTGGGAGAGAGTGGTTGCTGTATTTGTTATGGGACCGGCATGGCAATTCAAGGGTTGGCCATTTGACGGCAATCCAGTGGAAATCTTTTCGAAAAGTACGGAAAACTTTTTTTCCAACAAAAGAAGTTTTCATATGATTATCTTGACACTTGTATAATATTTCATACATTTTAGATTATTTTGAAAATAATATATCGTAATGAACTAGTTTAATTAGCCGCTTTATTATACTGCGAGGATCATACTTATACAACTATACAATACAATTATAAGCTTTTAGATTTTTTTTTGAGAGAGAGAGAGAGAGAAAAATATAATTTGCATCAATATTTCGTTTTTATCGACTTGGTATTCTATTTTGAATATTAAAGCAATTATTTTTTCTTTTATAGTATGTGCATTTCACTTGAAATACGACGAGATGAGGTTGGACACAAATGTAGCGCGATGGGCGGTCACAGTGATCGAGTTGAGTCGGACGAAGAGGCACTTGGACAGAGCAGCGTTAATGATATTTTGGGAACATCTCGATAAGTGAGTACCTTATCAATTTAATTTATAATTACGTACACACATCTTTACGTACACGTATCTTTCTAAATATAATCTTATTTCCGAAATTAGCAGATTGATTGATGTTTTAATTTCATCTAACTCCAATTTTTAATTCTCACTGTTACGAATATATATTAATTTATTTTCAAGTCGATATTAGTATAATATTAGTATCTCGAATTTTGAAGATAAATTCTATCTTTACAGACATATGATCAAGAATAAGCCACATCTTCGCTTCTAAAGTTCTGTGGTTCGGACAGTAGAAGCGAAAGTATACCGATTGCGGCGTCCTATGTTGCCACCAGTTGGAATTCTTATTGATAAGAATAATTAGGGCCATGAGGTCCTCCGGCGATGGTGTTGCGACGCTGATTTGTACCGCGGATAAAACGTCCGCGAAAAATAATGTGATGTGTGATGACCGGATCGTCGTCATACTACGTTAGACGTTTACATTCTATTGTTGCTTGCACGAATAAAGTACTAAAAAATATTGCATTGAATTATGACTCGTTGAATTGAAAATGTCTTGTTAACAGTGCTCGCCTTCGTTAAGCTACGACTTCATACTGCATGTTATAAATACGATTTCTTAATCCTTGAATGTTGCTCGAGGATCGAATAAAATGCGAGCGCGAGGAAAAAAATTTAAAGTGACGGAGGGGTTGGCCTCCGTCAATTTTTCAGGCAAACGAGCAAGAGGATTACATTTCGTCGGTCGATAGCGGTATTAAGTTTCTCCGCGCGTGCTTTGTAATTCGAGACGCGACATCGCGGACTCTCCCGAGGGGAAAAAGAATTCGCGGGCAAGAATTCGCGAGGGATTCGGTCTGTTTTCCCTGCTCCTAAAATCAAAGCTAAAGTAAATCGCTCGCGGCGCGGCTTCGGTTACGGCACGATTGACCGACCGGCGTTGTTTATACGATGGTGGATCGAATATTTCTAACTAGATTACCAACGCTCTATTACTTCGACAAATACGACGGATTTATCGCCCCCTCTCTGCTCCTGACATCCATTGCTGCTATTCCATCTTCTCTCCCTCGAGCAACCGTTACTCGGGAGAGGCAGTCGAGAATCGTTGCGCGTTTCTTTTCAATTATCCCATCGTGCTTTTCTTACGCGGAAAATCGAATAATGCCGTTTTTTTTCTCTTGCACCACAAATCGAATTAGAGATTAACAAAATCGTAACTGAGACATGTTAATTATGTAATTCTCATTGTTCTTAAGCAAATTTTCTATAAATAGACGACAAAGAAGACTACGAGATACCTCAACCCGCACATATATTTTTCCTCCAGCTTCCTGATTTCTTTTACTTAAGAGAATTAATATTAAGGGATTCTTCTTGGCTATATATATCTCCGTACGTTCAAGTGAACTTGTAATTGCACTGCGTGCAATTCGGTTGCACGCAGGGGATGCTCGGCAGCACGGCGGGTGGTAGATGATGCAGTATGCCCGCCGATCTGGCGGCTGACAACCGATCCGCCGCCACTTGGGCGCACACGTGCGCGTCCCGTAGTTGCTGTTGCACGCCGGGGGTGAAGTAGTTGCTATAGCGAAAATTCAGAGCGACGGCCTCCTGATCGGCCGTGGTTTTCGCGATCGACAGGTCGGTGCCCTTGGCGAATTGCTCGCTCGGCACGATGTTCAGCAGGCAGTAACCCGCGTCTCCGTAGACGTTCCTGGACAAGCTGGTGTAGATCGGCGCAAGCATCGTGCCGGGGATCGGCTGTTGCTGTTGCTCCCCCGCGTTGCTGTCGACGATCGTCTGTGGAGGCCGGAAGGCCGAGGAGGTGTGACCGATGCTGGCCGACATCGCCGGCTCGGCGATACCCAGGCTGTCGCTCGCGAAATACTCGATCGCCTTGAGCAGATCCTGGCCGCAGCGTTGCAGCACGAGTTGCAAGACCGACAGCTTCGTGTTTGGGAATAAACGGGCTAGAGTCTCCACGGAGGTCTGAGATACCAGGGTGGTCTCCCTAACACCCTCCGGCTTGCCGGCGTCGAAGAAGAGGCTCTTGGATCTCGAAGAGGTCTCCAGGTTGTCCTGGAGTGCGAAAGAACGATTATGCAGAAGAATCTTTAATCAACAATGGATTTGAATTGACTCTTTCGTTTTTTTTTTTTTTTTCTGATAATTTATACGTACGGGACAGTTTTGGATACGAGCGGGCAAAGCGTCACTGGTCGACACGTGTGGAAGATCCTTCGAATCTTCGGAAGTTCCGTCGAGCTTCTTTGTAGCCGGAATCGCATCCTCGTTTTGGCCCACCGTCGATTTCGGCTCCGTCACAGACATTCCAAAGATCTTGCCCGGCGGAAGTCGATCGAGCTTCTGTCCGGTGGCCACCTTTGCCATTTTAAGAGCGATCGCATCCTCGGCCGCCTGTTGTCTCTTCAAGGCAACCTTGCCGAAAACAATGTCTTAATCCAATGGAAGAATTTAAATTTCTTCCATCCTGCTTCCATCCGATAAATAAACGAAAAGATTATCCCATGAATTTTGTGCGTCAATTAAAGGTAGAAAAGAGAGCGCAAATCATAGAAGAGAAATTTATAATATTAAAATACATTTTTCATTAATATCTGAACAATTCATATATCTAGTTAAATTAAAAAAAAAAAAAATACGCAATTTAACTGAAAATATGTGTAAGATATATCTTTAAAATATTTCTCTCGAATGTCCATTTTTCCGACAGAGGTTAATGTTAATTTCAATTTAAAATTTATTCTTCAATTTTTAAAAATTAAAATGCAAATTAAATGAAAAGTTAAATTGAGATTAAAGTTAATCTCCACTGGTGGAAATGAATATTAGTGTTAGAGATAAATATTCAGAAGAGTCATAAAATCACGGAGACTGGAACGAGTAAAAATACAATCTGTAATATTGATTCGCGGTTCCATGCTATAATTAATATGGTGGAACATATGTCGTATATAAAGATCCTTATACATATAGCGTATAGCAATCGAATCGTGATGGATCATGACTGCGCTCGACTTATAAATGGACCCGTCGCTTATGTATGGGCCGCATTTACCGCGCTGTTATTCCAAGCTGGACCACCCGCAATAATCTTTCACGTCGCTGATGCCGAGAGAATCTACTAGCCAGCAGCTTCTTCATCCCGTCTTCTCGTCGATCTTCGTTCGAACCATCGAACAGCTCGAACGGGAGCGGCTATCCGATTTCACTCGCCGGGTCAATATAACGCCATGTGTTCCTCTCTCCTCCGCTTGTTACAAAAGCATTTGCTACAAAGTCTTATTTAGGGAAATGCGCGCCGATAAATCAAGAAGAAACATCCAAATGGCAATTAATATTAATATTTATATTAACAAGATCGGAATGCACTTGGCGTTTTTATTGAGAGAGAATTCATTCTGCGCTACTCGGAGCTTGCGAATATTAATTTTCTTATTTCTCGCGGCATTGTGTGTGTGTGTGTGTGTGTGTGTGTGTGTGTGTGTGTGTGTGTGTGTGTGTGTGTGTGTGTGTGTGTGTGTGAGTGTGTGTGTGTGTGTGTGTGTGCGCGCCGCAAGAATTAAGAAATGAATATTGGCAAGCTCGGAGTACATATATATAATTCCGATAATGCTTCAAATAATATTACTTCCAGCGGCGTTAATCACCGCGAATTACCAGAATTCGCGCGTCGCGCGAAAGTTTCCATGGCAAAACCGCGGGCGGTTACACGCGGTGCACTGGCGATTATTGCCGGACGGACGGACGGTCACGGATGTGTGTTTTGTTTGACCGCAACCATCCGTGTGAGTTTCTCGCTCTGTCCGACTATTTTCGTTCGAAGATACAGGGGGTAGAAACGCGAGCGTTTAAACGCCGCTGGCTGCCGCGCGCTTACCGCATCGAAAGTCTCGTCGCAAACAAAGTATCGAGTGTCATAATGCCTATGCAAACAGAAATGAAACGCTATATCCCGAGCGTTAATGGATTTAATTTATCTCGCCCTCCTACCGTTCCCGCGACCTCCACTGTCTCCTTCTCCTCCTTCTCCTCCTCCTTCTCTTCCGGAGCGTAGTCGCGAAATGCGTGATGCATGTTGCGATGTCCAAATTCGAGGGATTACACTCGATCGAGCGATTACAGCGTTCGGTGATGTTGGAGGGAAATAAATTTTTCATAAACGGAAAATTACGTGGGACCAATTAAAACTCGACAGCGGTAAATAAAAATGGTCTCACGCGCGAGACCAAACGTCGTATCGTTAGGAATTCCGATCCGCGAAAGAGCCAAACCCGACATTTCTATACTTCTCTTTCGTATCCTCTATATATATATATATACATTACCTTGAATGAATACCGTTTTAACTGTAAATTACCATGGTGATTTGGACTTTTATATTTTATTTCTCCTCCTTTTTTTTTTTATTCTGTTTTGCACGAGACTCAGGAACTCCGGACGCGCGATTCTCTATTCGTTAAAAGGGGCGCGGGACGCAGGGGATGATAACGAGCTCCGATCGTGCGTGCGCGCGCGCGCGCGCGGGCATCTCTTTAAATACCGAGGGTGAATTGTGTGAAATAAAATATCGGATGCGCGTTAATTACGCTTAACTGCGCGTGCAACGAATTGACATTTTTCTTTCACATTTTTCCTACGCGCTCCGTTCAAAGCGCAGAAAGATAACACGCACTCGCGCGTATATTAAATTAGTGACGGCGTCGGAGAACGGCAGGCGGAGGTGGGGAGGGGGCGAGATCTGTGACATTTACATTTCGCGAATGATAGATTTGACATTTCGGATCACGTGTTCACAGCTTTCTAATATTAAATAGGCATGAGGGGACAACAAAGAAACGAGGAAATCCCAGCAGCGCCATCGTCGCTGATGAGATTATACAAGTAGCAAAAAAAAAAAAAAAAAAAAAAAACCAACAGGGGATGAATGAGGAAACTTACCTGTGCGGCCATTACTCGTTGCCGTTCGGCGATCAGAGAACATTTCGGGCACAGGCATTCTCGGTAGCGACACTCTCGTTTGTGGCCCCGCAGCCACGAGATCAGACCGTGATTCCTGCAGCGGGCGCACTTCGGTCTCCTCTGCTTCCCGTCCGTTCCCTCGTTGTTTTCATTGTTCTCCGACCTGCTCTTGCTCTTGCCGCGAAGCATAGTAACCGTTCCACGGATGCCGCGGAGCGAGGATGATCGTTTATTTATTTTTTTTTTTTTTATTTACTCGGCCGTCCACATCGTGCCGCCGCGCACGGATCTCGTTGTAAAGAAATCGTAAAGACAGGAAGATCTGGTCGATTACTTTATTTATTTATTTATTTATTTATTTATTTACTCGCGCACTGATTATCTCCGCCGATATCCGAGACGTATTCGTGATGCAGCGTGAACGCGTCTGGCGTTGCGATTTTTGATACTTTCGAAATGTACGCGTACAAGATCTCTACGTGTCGACAACCGAGAGTACGATTGTACATATATGACAACAAAATATGTATTTATTATATTGACAATGTAATTATTGTGAGTTATCGGAGCTTTAGGAGCCACACGAAGCTTGTGTGAGAAAGACTTCGACAGCGGCAGGAAGTCGCGAGAGATGATCGAGATTGGCACGTGGCGTTTTCGCGCGCGCGGGGCTCCTTGCCGATTGTTAATTCGGAACTGCGCGAGAGGAGAGCCGGAGCGAGATCTAATCGCCGGTGATATCTCGCTTCTTCCGGCTTGGCGACTTGGTCCGGTTCGATTGGCCGCGGACGTGCGGATGTACGGGACGTTTAGGCTCTTCCGCGCGATTCCGCGGCATCCCCGGAGCGCGGAGGAGGGTCGAGAAGACAAACAACCGCTGGACCACCCTTCTTCGGCGATTGGTTCCGTCGTGTTTGCTCTTGTCGCCACTCCTACCGCGAGACGAGAAATCTCGGGGTATCACGGGGTATCGTTGTGCTCCGAGAGTATCCGTGGATACTCTCGTTGGCGAGAGTATGATTTTATCTCATTTTTCCGCGCTATCGTCGTACCGAGGATACACGACGCGCCGCGAATTAAAAGGGAGATTAATGGGTCGTGCGAATGAAAGCCAAGTAAACGTTACCGTCGTGGACACTGGCAATTTTGAAAAAGTTTCTCGCCCCTCGACGCACTCGATATTAAATTTCTCAGCATATTTTTATTAAGTCGGTCGACCGAAACACGCGTGGAATAAAAATTAATCATGTTGCACGGGGAATTGATTGATACGTCAAGACATTTAATTCCTTCCGGCCGGGCGGACTTTATATTCAGAAAACTAAAATGATGATTCCGCTTTCCTGAATTGATAGATAGACAGCTCTTCAATTTGGATCAGGATAAACTTTTATTCGGGAAAAATCTCCCCAATACGGAAAAAATTATGAAAATAATAAAAAAAAACGGTTAAAAAATAAAACATTTCATTTCTTTCATTTTATGAAAATAATAATAATAATTTTCTATCGCACGATTACGTTAAACTTATGAGGTTTTTTTTCTTGATAGGGAGACGTGAGCGGGACAGTTTGAGAGAAACGAGCGAAATTGCCAAGAATCAAGATCGTTTAATTCTCACGAGTACAGATTCGTAGCTGATTAATGATTCTTCGGTTGATAATGAATGAGCAAATTTGTCGCAATAACAAGCCTATTTACCTCAGCGTGTATTGGTCGCTTATTTAAATAGATAATTAGACATCCTTTGCGCCTTTCTCTACGTGCACTCTCGCAATAATTGTGTGGAACGTGTGTATTTAGCGTGTATAGAGAGTGGGAACGCGCGTTTTTCTCCTTCGCGTCATTCTCACGTGTCCTTAACGCGTGAAGGAACTTTTCACACCGCCGAACGCTCGCCCGTTTTCAGTTCAGCAGCTAAAAACCTTTCAAACTTTTGGATTCTGATCTCGATGACGTCGCGAATCGATAGAATAAAAAGCCGCCATGGATATGGTATCTTAAAGTGAAATATCTCCGAGAATTTGGAAAATAAATCTATTACGAAGCTTGATTAGGCATTTCGATCAATAATAAAAATATATTTAGCTCATATAAGTGTGACGTAATCACAATCTATGAAATCTAGATCTCTCCTCACCATGCATTGAGAAAAATACGATCGCGGTCCCGGCAGGATGACCCAGATATTTTTCACATCTCTTACATTTAAGGAAGATTAAGAAATAGATTTTTCGAAATAGAAACAATGTCGGAATTATTAAAATTGATTACGTTTTATTCGCATGCGCGTTTATTCGGCTCGGCAGCAACAGCAGCAGCTTCCCAGTTTGAAAGGCTTTCTCGAGTAATCCTTGCTTAATTATCGAGATTCGCGCGCGCGTTCCACACGCGACTTTCCTCTCTGCTCGTTCGTGTCTCCTTCGTTTCTATTACTTTTATACATTATTTCGCACATGTCGGTTTTACATGTCGGGCTCGCAGCAAGCAATTGGTAATAAAGCGTTGTATGTCGTTTCGTCGCGCGATCAACGGAGGTGAAGAGAAGTTACTTTAACAAATCATCACTTACAGCAAGCTTAAGCCTAAGCAAACGTGCGTCGAGGCGAATTCGTATCAGAATTAATATCTCTAAATTCCTACGCGAATCTTACGAGTGGTATTTCGCGATGTGATAGAAGCTTAATATCGAAAACCGCATCGATTTTGATTTAAATACAATTAAAATAAATACAATTTGTATTCAAAAAAAAAAAAGGATGCTTTCTTCTTTTTTGCGTATCTATATGAAATAACATCCGCAAATAATACGAATTTCCCTCGACGAGTGTAACATAAATTAGCAGCAAGAACGACCGCTTAAAATCGGCGATACTTTTGTACAGGAGAGCTCGTTGCATTTAAAAGCACATGTCAAAAACTCGTCGCACCACTCGCTTTCACTCGGGTTCACAATCGACGATATCCCCCTTTCTTTCCTTATTTCCCCCCTCCCATTTTTTTTTATTAGTTGATATGATTCATTGATATGGTCCGTCGTAAGTTACGCTACTTTGTCGTCGTTACTTTGTTATTTGTGCGAAGAGAATTTAGGAGAAGTTCGCGCCTACAAACGGCGGAAAAAATGCGCAACGCACTTGTCGAACAACGCTTCGGGCCGGAATGGTTTTATTTATTTTTTTTTTCTTTTCATCTGGAAGTACGTATTTAACTATCACGCTGATAACAGAGACTGCCTTCTGCAATTTGTGTTTGGAATACGTTAAACGCTGGTGCCGCGTCAGATCGCGATGGATCATACAAATAAAATGGAGCAAGTTTATCTTCTATAAATTTTCTAACGTCGTCTCGTACGAGCGAGATCACTTTTAAGACGTAGAGCAAATGTTATTAACAGCAAAAATGGAGAGACCACTTCCGCCTCCGAGAAAAACGGCTTCTGCTTCGCGTTTTTACTTTCGTTCATCAAGAGCGATCGCTCCTTTTATTAATATGACCCAAGATAGATGGTATAATTAATGTACATATAAGATATTAATAATTAATATATGTATATATAACGATCAGAAATTATTATTTATAGAACAATAATCTTTCGTGACGATATTTATAATAATAATTAACGACGATAATGTAACGGTAATAAAGGTCACTGCGAGAGCTCGCAGCCTTTTTTTTCGGCGTTTACCGTATTTGAGATATATCCTACCGCATAAATCTCCCGATAACGCAGCATCAGATTCGATATCGTTGCGATCGCATTGCGTCAACGAAAGCGTTTTTAATATCACTCGAGATCCTTATACTCTTATACTTCGGCTACTGTCGCGATCGCCGATGCGTTGTGTTTCGTTTCGTTTCGTCACCTGACGCGTGTATGTGTACGTGTCTGTGTGCATATGTACGCTGTTTACACCTGCTCTCGATCACACTTTGTCATTATCCTCGACGTAACAAGAGAATTTCTAATCTCGACGTACGCGGCATTCCGTACGCTTCGACCCTCTGTCGCTTCTCGCGCGAGAAAGAATTCGACTTGTATCAAACGGTGCTAAGGATATACACAGAAAAAAAAAAAATTAGTCTTAAAGAGAGCTGCACTCATATTACCGCGATAGAATGCGATATGTTTCGTGACAACTTCCCTCATGTATTTATTTTATAGATTTGAAAATCCTTTTCCACAATTAATTCACGTGTCTACCAGATGGAATTTGTGTAAGAACGAAAAAAAATTTTTTTTTTTTATTTAGATCTTTTTCACTTCAATATATTTCACGTCCAGAGTTGTCAAAACTCTGTTTTATGTAAAAATTTCGCAGCCTGCAACTACAAAACTGATATCGCTAAACTAGATTACATGAAGAACATTGAGTTCTTAGAATTAAGCTTAGATACCTAATGTGATACAAAAAATTTACGCAAAAATTTGTTTATATAAGTGCACAAATGTATGTATATATGAATATATCTATATTTTAGATGTACATATGTGTGGACGCTTTTGTCGAAGTTATAATTTTCATATTTTTAATCTTGATTTGAGCAAAAATAATATTTGAATCAATATAAAATCAATCAAATTAAGACTTTTTAAGAAGATTATAATATTCTTGCTTATATATGAGAATACTTGCATTAATACAGATTTAAATTAAATCAAGACTAAAATTTTTCTAAGAAAATTCTGATTTTCTTATTTGTATATAAGAATATTTAATCTTGATTTAAGTACTAATCTTTTTTTTTCTGTGTAATTTCAAATAAATCGCTGAAGAAAGATCGTTATTGCTGATTCCTTCTCCATGTGCGCTTGCACAAATTGATAATTTCGCTCGGCAATTCGATCAAGAGATCCGTGTAACGCAAACGCAGAGAACGGATGTAAAAAAATTGGAAAATCTCGCGGAGACGCGAAAGAAACGGAATTCGGCGAAGAGCCACCCCGAATGTGAATACAAATCGGGGATGCGCACGTGCCTGTAACACTCCTCTGTAATACCAATTGGCCCCAGAAATGAAGAGGATACCGTGTTCATGTCTAAATATACGTTTATCCATTCCTCCATAAACTTGCCTTTTTCTGCCATCTGTTTCCCCTGTCCCTTTCCCGTTGTCTCCGAAGTTCGATTTTGTAATGTTTCTATCTCGATGAGAGATTCTATGGATTGAAATCTATTATGTATGCCTACACACAGAGTGTCCCGGACAATTTACCCTGGACCGCGGATGCTTCGGCGAGAGTTCGTCGGTCGATTTGTCTTTAAAGGAAATTCATTCGGCGGCTCCGCGTCTCCTGGCAATGTTCCATTATCGAAAGTCAACTGCCCGAGCAGTTCATTCGACGTACACGCTTTTGCACGTCCCGTCGTGTTCCCTTTCTCCGACGTCCGATTTTCTCACGTGCGCCTTTCGCCTATTTTCGCCGATCTCTCGGAATCGGCATCTTTGGCGTCGCGACGTCTTTCGTTTAAAGAGAAATCGATCCCGACGTTAGTCAAGAGAGTCCAGGAATCGAGAGAGAAAACACTCCGCACACACATAATCTACATCTCTTTCTCCCTTAGTCTTTCTCTACTTAGTCGCAAAAATCTACATCGGTCCATTCTCCGTTGCTTCTCGATTCCTCTATAACTTTTAAAATCGCGAGAAAACTGCAACAAAGTGTTGGAATCGACAAGACATAAAACCGTCGCGTTCCCTGTAGATATCTACTTACATCTTCGAAACAGCGATTAGCCTACGTTTTCTCCCTCTCGGTCTCTCTCAGCTAGCAGATAAAACGTGTTCAAACAGCTAAGCGTAACCATTGGAAAACGACACTTTTTCGCACTTTCCCTAATATGTAAGGACGATGGTACGTACGTAGACCTTTGTGACGAAGTCTGCGCGATATCGTCCGTTATAATTGCGCGTGTCTCGTCGTGCACGTGCCTGTACGTATGTGTGTGTGTGTGTGTGTGTGTGTGTGTGTGTGTGTGTGTGTGTGTGTGTCTGTTTGTCCATATTTAATATATAATATATCCCATTCTATTAACTAGTACTCCCTATAATTACGAGATAATACTACGTGTGGCTCGTAATCGACCGACCAATTTGATAACAAGTGATTTAGAAAGTAGCGGCGGATGCGCTCTTTTTTTTTCTTTCCTCGTATCTTGTTGGAATCGAGAGCAAACGCCCGCTAAAACCATCTCTCACTAATAATCTTCTTCTTCTTCTAATAATAATAATAATAGGTACGTATGTGTACACTTTGGTATCGGGATATATATCTCTGAATATAGAAAATCTTATATACAATTTACATTTAGGAATTCTCTCTCTCTCTCTCTCTCTCTCTCTCTCTCTCTCTCTCTCTCTCTCAGGCGGATTATTAACGATCATTATTAAACACGTTACACGCTACGTTTAAATACGGTATATTATGATTTAATAAACAAGGTCCTCTCTTTTCTTTTTTTTTCTCTCGTAAAAAAGGGCCGCGCCTCTCGTAAAGAAGATCGGCGCGCGAGGGACTGTCGCTCCTTCCTGTCATCGGGAGGATTTCGGGAAAGGGGGTGGATCACCCCCCCTCCTCGTTCCCGCGATTGTTTGCGCGGAAATTAGAGAATTTCTGGGACGATACGGCGCCCTTTCGAACACGCGGCAAGGTAGATCCGCGAGGCGGGAAATTAGCGAGCTGTTCGCGAGAGCGCCGGAAACGCCGTTTAACACGCGATTTAACGGCGTCGCGCGGAAAATGTACTGCCGATAACGGCCGACAAATTACCTAAGACGAAGCGGAGTTTAAGCACGCCTAACAATCGAGTAATACGCGACTACGTGTAACTGGTATACAACGTATACGCACGAGGACGATGTCCGTCTCACCGTCTCAGCGCGTCGGTTAATATCAACGAGAGATATGAATAATCCGTTTCGGTTTATTAAATTACGGTCGACGGAAGGGAATGGGATCCGTCCGTTGTTTTTTTTTTTTTTTTTTTCTTTCCGTCGGAAACGCGGAGCCGGAGTCCGGAATGCCGAGCGGCCGAGGGGATGTGCAACGGGGGGTCGTGGATGAAAATCAGGAGCGAGTCAAAACGAGCACGAGAGAATTCGCTTCCGCGGGATCGAGTACTCCGAACTTAAAGGCCAATCGAGCGATTCTCCGCGGAGGAATTCGTAATATCACGCGGAACAAATTCCCGTCCCGTTGATTCGGCCCCTTCCTCCTCTTCTTCTTCTTCTCCCCCCCCCCCCCGAGCGAAAAACGTGAGAGGAACATCGCGGGATAAATCATCGGGTGATTTTACGTGTAATTCGTTGAATAATATCCCGAATAGAATAATCTCTCTTCAACGGATATGTAGAGCAACGAAACGGCTTCTCTTGCGTGGCCGCGACTAAAAATGGCAACAATTCGATATCGGTATCGACGATCTAATCTTTTATCAAAGTCTACATAGTTTTTATTATTTTCAAATATCATTTTTCAAGAGTGGCTTGTACAAACCTACGTCCTTTTTTTTTTCGTGAGATCCATTTGAATTTCCATCGTTTGCGATTACGAAATTTTTTATATATATCTGAAATGTAACTAGATTAGTTTTAACTTTTCCAATTCATTTTATGGACATATCCGAATGAATATTAATCAATATATTAATATTCGTTGTGACGTTGAAGCTCTTCCTCTGAATGGCCATTTCTAGTCTCGGCTCGCCTCGATGATCACTGTAATTGACGGCATTCACGTTGCCAACAACTGACGCTGCGGCTTGGCCAAGGGATGTATTATCGACTGGTTCAAAGGATGATCTCCAATTTCTAGTCAGATCGCCGATTAGCAACCCTCGCCTCGCGTCGCCCTGTGCGTCCGTCAGTCTCGCCAATATCTCTTACAGCTGTTATTTATAGCGGGATTGAAAAGAGAATAAGTTCTTCAAATAACAAGTAAAGTAAGGCAACATAAGTGAGACAACAATGAGGATTCAATAGAACATTTTTTTTTATTACTTAAATGGGAGCGCGGTCGGAGCGGGTCGAAGGACGAGTATTCACAGCGGGGGAGGGGAGTATGAGACACGCGATAATAGATATTTTAAAATCCGAACCTCCAGTTCTCGAGTTCGGAATATTTCAAAGGCTAGGTTTCGGCTAGGTTTTCGCGGAGGAGGGGGGAGAGAGCATTATTATGAGGACGTGTGAACGTGGTGATTGAGTCGATTGGGGCTCGATTTAGGTCCTTGATGAACGTATGCACACCGCTCGATACACCCTCGAGACACTATCCATCTCGAGTACCGGCTATAAATACAGCCTTTCACACCGGAGCCGGTAGTCGAGATGTGTTCAAGTGCAGGCGGACCGTCATCGTCATTATCAACATCATCGTCGGGAGCCGCGGCGCGACAGTGATGTTACATCGATCGCATCGACGCCGACGGCGGACGTGCGACGACGTCGCGACGTGGCCCGTGGAACGTTACATATAACGTATATCGAGGAGGAAGAAGAGGCCGGCTCCGGTTTCTCTTCTCCGATATATCCGCGAAATCCGGGATGTGACGGGAAGGGAAGCCGCGAGAAACGCGCGTCACGGGAAACACCATCACGGACAACGTTCGACGATACCGCGCCGCAAAAGGGATGGAAGGGAGAAGGAGAGCGGGGGAAGGAGAAAGGGTGAATACGTGATGTAATTACTCCGCTAATAGTCTATGTTCGTCAGAGATTTCCCGTGGGAACGCCCTAAAAACGCCTCTCGGATCTAATCTTTCCCATGGAAAAAACATTAAAAACGCTGCGTCGATATGGAAAACGTGCGCTGTAATCACATGTACAATTACAATCTCGTAATCTCTCGCGACACGCCTGTCAACAAATCTGTGGCTACATGTGTGTATTGTGTGTGAATGTGTGTGTGTGTGTGTGTGTGTGTGTGTTTTCGATAAATTTGCATGCCCAACGATATAAGTTAATATAATCTGCGTGTTCACATATGCCCCGTATATATGTGTGTTACATCATGTGTCGTGCTGTGTCTTGCTGCTCGTTTGTAATCCTAATTAGCTAGCATAGTCATTACAAAATTCTTACAACTATTCAACAAAAACCAATCTCGTAACAACTTTTATCTACTTGTTATTCGTCGTCGTTTGCACACACACGTACTTTCACTCTTCACCCTTTCTCTCTCTCTCTCTCTCTCTCTCTCGTCCTTTCTCTCATTCGATCTTGCGCACTCTCTCCCTCCCTCTTCCTCTCTCTCTCTCTCTCTCTCTCTCTCTCTCTCTCTCTCTTTTTCTCTCCTGTCATCCTCGCGAAAAAACTTTCACGCGCGCGCATTACACCAGTCCCTAGTCGTCATGCGGTAGTCTCCGATTGCGGAGCATTGCGGAATTTTCATGGAAGGGCACCGGTCGCAGCTATTATCGATTCAACACGTTAGCCAAATTGAGGCGGTCCGCGAAAAAAGGCCACGCCAAATGGCCCCATGAGTGGGTCCCTTTTAAAGTCTTCATTTCCTCCAAGTCCCATATTTTCCAGAGTATATTTTATCGAGTCTAAATATGCTCGACGATAACGATCGTCGCATTCGAGAGATGTATCGCTAAATCTTTTAACGTCGTGGACCTTTTGGACTTCCTGGAATTTACATCTCTTTAATATCTCCGCCGAACTATGTATATTCGAACGAAATCCATGTATCTTCAGCACATTTTTCGCGTTCGCTACAAATTTCACTGAATTGATATATATTTTTACATAACGGAATCCGATAAATCGATCCCCGAGAAAGGGCCGCTTTATGGCTGCACTTTTGCCCTGGACCGCCTCGATTCCGAGCGATAAGAAATTCCGCGGATAAATCGCGCCTCGTATTCGTCGAACTTCCATGACAATTCGTTGTTTATCCGTATGCAAAAGGAACGATCTTGGCGTGAACGATACTTCAGCGGAAACTGAGAAGGGAGCGACAATTTTCGCGAGAACGATTACCTTGACGATCGCCAATCGCTCGACTAAGCTCGAGATTAATTTCGTAATTGTTTTACACGACGCTAATCATCGGGGGTCTCTTCGGCGCTGCAAAACAAGAAGTTTTACAGAAATTTCCTAATTATCCCGTCGCTATTATTAAATGGAGAGCTTGGAGTTATATAGACTTATATAGATAAGAAACACGATTGCGACAATCGCGATAACTCGGATTCGTCTCGCTACGATACATCTCGAGGAATTAATTATCGATCACGATTTTTTTAAATATTTGTTACCACTATTACTATTCATTTATGTTATTACTATAAGAAATAAGAAAATATGATATTTGTGGAAAAAAATTTGGGAAACGGTATGCCGCTGTCACAAGAGATTAGGTTCTTTGCGATAATGTGAAATAAAATTCTTTTCTAAATGAAAGATTAATTGTCCTCCCTGAAATTAAAACTCGAATCTTGATATTATTTATTTCATGATATGTTGCGTGATGATAATCAGTTTTATACAACGTTGCTGATATCGTTACAATTAATGTCAGACTTCCCGTATCAGCGAGCTGAGAAACGCACGATTGCTATCGTTGCTTTTGCCGACCCTCGTCGCAGATCGAGATTACCGCGGACGATTCCATGACGGAATCAAGAAAAACAAGAGCGGGAACTCGAGCACAGGGAAATCATACGGGCGATCGAGCGGTTTACTGCGTAAAGTATTGTAACTTAGGGATAAAAAAAGAGGCTTCACCCATCGACGAGCAACGCACACGCGAGTCGAGTAAAATCCTTCGTTCGCCGACGACCGAAGGTGTACTCCTGCCTTCCGCAGGAATTCGTACCAATTTGATCCGTCAAGGCCCAGAGCCGAGTTCTCAAAATTGAAAATTATAAAACTTTTTTCCCTTAGCATCCTTAGAAAATTATCTTTAAAATTCGAAGTTTCGCAGAATATTCTCTAGGCCCGCGTTCGTACAAACGTAACGGGGTACGACGCGCCGCAAATCTTTTTGACGGAGTCTTCGCCTGTCGCGAATAAGTCGTTTGTCGTCTTGGCGAAACCAGCTCTTGGGATATCATTCGGCGGATAACGGCGGGGCCCGGTTTCTCTTTCTCTCTCTCACTCTCTCTCTCTCTTTCTCGAAGGATCCTTGCCAGCAATCGCACGTGCCGTCGTGTCGAGTCGCGGCGTGTAACGCGGACTTTTACATAACAGCACACTTCTCCTTGAGTCTTATCGCGTTGTTGCTCTGCACCGGCTGTAACGACACCGACCGGTTCTTCTCGAGGGTGAGCAGGTCCCGGAACAGGGCGTCCACGTTGTGGTTCGTCTTGGCCGATGTCTCCAGGAAGCCGCAGCCCCAATTGGCCGCCTCAGCCGCGCCCTCGCTCATCGACACCTCACGCACCGACGGGCTCTCGTCGCACTTGTTCCCGACCTGGTCGATGGATCAACGATGGAATATCGTGCTGAGTCGCGCGACATTAAAAGGCGGGAAAACGACACCGAGAAAGAAACTTGAAATGGGCGGAAGATGCAGGAATGGAAATTCTCGCTCTCGCTCTCGCTCTCTCTCTCTCTCTCTCTCTCTCGTGAAAATCGAATTAAACCGAGAGTCAATTGAATTCCGGGAAAAAAAATAAGAGTCGAGTACGTCGCGATTTGCAGAATTCACAGGTTTCTTCGTATTCTGTTCGATCCGAAGGCTGTTAGACGAGGAAATGGCGCTCTGTTCTTTATTTCGATTAAAACTCCCGAGCGAAAAACAGCAAAAAAATAATATATTATTGATTTTCTTTTAATTCGATATTAAATGATTGAACAACAGAAGTGAAAGTGCAAGAGCATGATTCGTGATGATTAAATATTTGGCATCGTTCGAGCCTTCGTGCGTGACAGGCGCCTTTCGTCGAGCTCACGAGACACGCGCGAAATAATATCGCGTTTAGAAACATTTTTACGATTATTCAGGCCGCGAAAGGATGCAAGATAAGCTGGACAGTGTATTTATAAACGAGCTCGAAAGCGCTCGTTCGGTTTATCGGCTTTGCGGCATCGGGATAACTGAGAAACTGAAAGCTGAAACAAATGGAGGTGTTGCGGCGAGTCCTTACCAACATAATGGGTATCTGCGAGATATCTTGACCCTTGAGCTCCCGTATCACGGCCCAGATCGGCCGCAACTCCTCGAGGCTTTGCCGTGAGCACACCGAGTACACCAAGATGAAGGCGTGACCTTTGCTTATGGAGAGCCGCTGCATCGCGGGAAACTGATGGGACCCCGTTGTGTCCGTAATTTGAAGTGTGCATATGTTTTTGTCGCAACTTATCACCTGAAATGCGACCTATCGATCACGATCGCGTGTCGACCTGGCCTGAGATTCTCGAATATCTATCTCACATACATATCGCATATGAAAATATCTATAATACAGACATAGCGGCATAGATTATAAAATGTTCACATGCGATATTTTTCGAAAATAAAGTCCCAGACTTGGAAATCTCAAATCTATATCGTACACATGTCGCATAATACGAAAATTTATAATATATGTGACATAAGACTATAAGATTTTCGCATGCGACATTTTTCGAGAATAAGACTCTAGGCCTGGGAATCTCAAATCTACATTATACATGTCGCGTACGAAAATTTATAATATACGTATATTATAGGATTTTCCCATGCGACATTTTTCGAGAATAAGGCCCAAGATGTCGAGCCGATCGCGACTCGGCTCGACTCGATCCCCGATTCGCGCCCACCAACTCGTTTCGACTTGACTCAACGAGTCAAATCGAAGCAGGTTGGACGTCTGATGAATCGAGTCGATTGAGTCGCGAACGTTTGAGAATCCCGCGCGATTCCATCGTTAACACTTCTCGTCGCGCACACAGCGAGAGTCCCACCAGCATCGTCATTGTGTTTTTATCATATAAAATGCACACATATGCGCGCTGTATACGCATGTGTGTCTTTGTCAGAATTCACGTATACACACGTCAGAATACGCGTATGCATATCTAAATGTATCAATCAATAGAGTTACGCACAAAATCGTCAACCGAAATCGTTGCACAACGCGCGGCAAATGACCGAGATAATCGAGTCGTTATAGGCCTGTTTCTTTTTTAGCTGAACCTCTTGCATCATTCATCTTTTCTCTCTTTCTCTCCATATTGGAGAAAAAGAGAGGAAAGGTGAATGGTGCAAATCGATTCTCTTACAGAAATCCAATTTAATATTGGCGAATTTAAAAATTATTTATTTTGCGTATCAAAAGTGCTGTATATAAATAATGAATCACTACCTTCCAGTATTAAATTTCTATAAGAGAAAAAATTCAATTAAAAAAAAAAAAAAAAACTAAAAAAAAAAAACAAAAAAAAAACCAGACCTTATGTCGCAAGCACACGCTACCTGCAACACGAATAATTCAAACTCATCGGTGTGTGATTTGCATGCGCGTGTGTCCCGGCATTGCGAGAAGATCTCGGATTTTCCATGAATAACGTCACGCCGTCACGAACTTGACGATTTAAACAACCTGTCGTTCTCCCCGACCACGTGCCGTGACGCAATGTGTCATAACGCGTAATTAACTCGGCGTGCATACGCCGATGGTCCTATCGCGGTCAGACAAAACGGTAAAACAGTCGCGGATACACGACGTGTGCTTTCGGCATATGTATTTCCGCGATTAGCATATGTATTATTACCGTTAATTCTCTACTTTACCGCTGCCGGCTTACTGGCCCCCGGATATTCCCGATATTGCAGCGGCGGCGAGTCGTTTGCAAATTTAATGTTTTTCCTCGCACACATCAAACGCACGCATACGCACATACACGCGCGCGCGCGCGCGCGCGCACACACACACACACACACACACACACACACACACGTTGGCGTACGTCAGTTCCGTATTATCGGCACCGGATGCGCGGATGGAAATATTAAATTCGCAAATGGCAGATTTATCGCGATGCGGACGCGTGTGCACGCGCACAAGATACGAGGACATCCGATTAATCGCTCGCTAAATCTCGATTCTCGCGGAAATTACCGTCTACATGGTAGCGTCCGTCATGTCGCATGCATAAAGACCGTCCTTCACGATCTATAATTAGCGACATAGAGGGTCCGATTTGCAATTTTGCGCGACGCACGTGCGCGCCTGATTAATTTTTCCACGAATCAAAATCGGGCAACATTTATCAAATACGTTGTAGAAATGAAGCTTTGTGAAACATTAATTAGAATTAACTATCGCACACACAAAATCCTAAATATAATTACATTACCTTTATATTACACTTATAACACAATCCAACGTAATAAATTCACAGAGTCAAAGGAATAAAAAAAAAAAAAAAATACGATTAGACTTCGGCTTGAACCGATTATCTGGTTAATCCTTTATCATAGCTTTATCGTAGGAAAAAAAAAAAAAAAAAAGAAAATGAATAAATTGTAAAAATAAAAGAGAGAATATGAGCCAGATTTCAGTCAAATCCTTTCCATCGAGGAGTGATCGTTATTTCTGGTTGATTAATATAAAATAAATTATATACAGATTGGGAGAAACCGCGGCTGTGAGCATGTCATCCGCACAAAAAAAAAAAAAAAAAATAGGGTCGCGCGTTTAAGGGGGTTAGCCCAGCCACTCGCGTACCACTCGCTTACCTGTCTGTAGGTGTCCTCGATGGTCGGTATGTAGGACTCGCGGAAGGACCCCTTCACGAAGCGCAGCACGAGGGAACTCTTGCCGACGCCGCCCGCCCCGAACACGACCACGCGATAGTCGTTGCTCTGCTCCGGCATCCTGACATCTGCCGTCCCGGCGACGTAAACCCCCGGCGCTCGGGGTCCGCGTAGAGAGAGACGACGCGGGGGGATGGGGCGAAGGAGAGAAGAGAGAGAGAGAGCGTGCGTCGTGCGTATACACGGGACGATCACTCTCCTCGCAACCCCCGATTACACCGTCCGACCTGCCGTACGACACGCAAACTGTACCGGGTGTCTCGAGACCACCGTCGACCACCGTCCTTCCGATCGACCAATCTGGGGGGGGGGGGGAGCGATTCTTTTTTCACGGAAAATACGACAGGCTCGCTTACGACCGTATTTTTTTTTTTTTAATCTTTATTAAAAGTGCCATAATTTTTAAATTAAACTTCCTTTAAAATCTGGAAATTGAATCAGATTGCGATTTTCGGAGGTCCGAGCTAAAAATTTGGAGGGAGAAATAAAGCGCGATTGACCCTCGATTGTTTTTCCCTTGAAAAAGAATCGATTCCAAGTTGACGACGGAGAGGGACATCCGGTGGTCATCTGGGACACCCCATGTATAAAACGCGCACGCCATGGTCTCCGCTCCGCGCTTCGCCCACGCGGTTAATAATCTGAATCTACGAAAGGTTACATCCGTCCTTCCGCGCATATCTCGTGACGTATACTCCTCCGATGACGACACCCACGAAACCGCATCCAACCGTATGCGCCCCCGTCACCTCCCCTCCCTTTGTGTGGACTCATGCGGGTCTACTCTTGGCTGTCCGCGCCTCTCCGCCCTTTACATCTCTCCATAATTACCGGATTTATATATATATATATATATATATATATATATATATATATATATACTTTACGCCCTTTCACATCTCTCCCGAGTGTATAAACATATCTATTTCACTATAAAAAAGCGTGGGAGCTAGGTCGAAGAAAAATGAAGCTCGAGAGCAACTTGACTCGAGAGCGAATTGACTAATCAAAGTTGGGAATTCTTCAGAACGTAAGATTGCCATTTTGAAACTCTCGGACGTGAATAATCGATTCATTTACTGTTTAAATCTTACTGCTTGTATTGTTACATGCGCCATAAGAATACGTAATTTGCCGTGACCAGCGCGGCCCGGACGTCCGCGAAAATCTGTTCTTTCCACTTAAATCATCTACCTCTTGTTACAATTTATCTTTCTCTTCCTTTCCCTCAACACGATCTGACTATACTCGTTTCGTTCTAAGCATGCTAAAATTACGAATTTCAAAATTTATTTTCTGAAGATAATTGAAAGTAGATCCGTTCAAATTGATCATTTTTTACTTTGTGTATTAAATGATGAAAAGAGGAAATTGCATGAAGCCTGAATAATATAATAATCGACTTAATAATTTCTTTTCGAAGAATTTTTTTCCTTCTTGATAACAAGAGCAAGAGAGAAAGTTCAAACGATTGGAAATTCAAACGATCAAATATAATTAAAATCATTAATAGAGAGAATTCCGCGAATTTTATCGTTCCAAACGAAAAAAGTCGCCCTGTCTCGATCGAGAATGACTCGCAAACAAGAAGCGGAATTTCCCGTCCTTCCACGCGGATGCTTTCACGTAATTTCGATAAATTTCAATCTCGATACTGTGTACTAAATACACAATTTACTCGCCAATCATCGAGTATTTACATTCGGTAGAAATCAAACGCGAAGATCCCTTTCGCGACGTCGGAAAATTGCAGAAGCAATCGAGGAAGGCAATTGCCCGAAATGCTAAACAACGAAACACGTGAGCCGTCATCACGGCTTCGTCTCTAATGAGCGTCACGAAACGCCACGGAGGAGAGAGAGGGGGGGGGGGATGCCTTCGTTGCTCGTGGAAAAATATCGTTGCCACCCCCACCCATCCCGTGGGTCGCAATTACCCCGATCGACCTCTTTGAATTTCCGTCTCTCCGATAAGTTTACGCTAACGTGTTTTTTTTTTTTTTTTCTTTCGGAACACGCAACTCGCGATGTTGCCTCGCGTGACGCACGATCGCGACACGACGTCGCGTCTCGTCGAGAGACGCGACCGGTCGAATCCTGATTCGCATTCTCGCCGGGCGTCTCCGACGGCCACGCACGGGAGATCATTCTTCGCCTCGATCGACGGCCGTCGACATTTTGCAGCGCGTTACCTTCCGCGCCGAGATTCGTCCCGGTCGGGAGCGACGCGATGGTCCCAGATTCCGATCGAGAGCGACGCGAACGCGTCACGAATGCGCGCAAAGTTTTTCCCTCGCGAAGCGCGACATCGCACTTGCGACATGCACTTTTCGAATCGAAGCAGGCACCGAGAGCCTTGCCGTCACTCGGAGATAGGAAAGAGTGAGAAGCGAAACGCGGTCACGAGAGAAGTGCGGACCCATTGGGGCACACATCTAATCCTGGACGATCATGGTCGTCGGTATCGAGTCACGCGCGACGTCCGATTGCATCCGGTGGGGACACTCGCGGACGATGTCGCGTCACCTCGGGTGAACCAATAACGGGGGAACCGTCGGCGGGCGAAGGGCGGTCGGGAAGTTATCGATAAGATGAGAAACCTGCCGTTGTGCGGTCGAGCGACGGGTGACTCTTTCGAAGGCTTCCTTCCCCGGCGTTCCGCAGGCGGGCCGCGCTGGTCGGCCGCGCTCGACGACTTCCTCGACGGCTGTCGCGCTCCTCGCGGTCGGGTCACTCGCGCTGCGTACGCGTGCGTGGGTGCGTGCGTGCGTGCGTGCGTTCGCCACCGCGGCGGATGAGAACGACAACGATTCGCACGTCTCCGTTCCGTTCTCCGTTCACGCTTCGTCCCGTCACGTCTCGTTACGTTACGCTCGTTACGGAATCGCGGCGAGCCGACGCGGCGAACTAGGCGCTAGGCGCTAGGCGGTGCGCGCCACCCGAACGTCAACCCCCCTGAAGTTCGTCCCGCTCGTCTCGCGGCGGCCGCGGCTATCTTCGCGCGTATAAAACGGCGGGCGCGCACAGTCGACCCTGGCCGCGTCGCTTTTCCCTTCACGTACCGACCGACGACGTGGTGCTCGTATCGCGTGATTTTCCCGCGATCGGCATGACTGTATCCCGCGCTCGTTCCTTCTTTCCCTTTCTTTCCTGGATCCGCGCGAACTCCCCCGCGATCTCGCGGGCGAAAACGAAGCGCGCGCCCTCCGCGTACATAGGCGGATGTACTCGCGGGCGCGCATGTGTGCGTGTGTGTGTGTGTGTGTGTGCATCCATTGTGTGCGTATCGCCTCTGAAAATCAATAGCGTCTCTCTGTGTGAGATGTGTGTGAGATGAGGATGTGTGGAGCGAGCGAATGGCGCCAGTGGCGTGACCGCGCGAGGTGCACCGTCGGCGCGAATTACGCAGATGATGGAGAACGTCATAATTTCGGCGATAGTTGATCTCCTGTCAATACCGTGAATGCTACTTCGCATTAATTATCGTACAGGGATTCGACTAAAAAAATTTAATTCGGCAAAATGTTTGATAAATATGCGGTTTGCAAATGCTTTCTCTTCCGATTTCCCTGTAATTTTGTAAATGTGTATATTTTCATGTATAGAATGTATTCTGAGAAGGAAAATCATCACTCAAATTTTTTTTTGACATTGGCAAGTGAAAAATGATAATTTGTGGCTGCATATTTATCATATTCTCTATTTTAATTAATTAAAAACATAACTTATTTTCTTATATAATGTAGCAGAGAATAATTTATGATTCAAAACTCATATTTTTTTTCATTTTTTTTTTATGTGGCTTGAAGTTCAAAAAACTTTAAAATTAAAAAAAAAAAGAAAAACGGGACTTGTGCAAGGAGTTTTCTTCTTAATATATTTTTTATGCATGAAAATAAATAAATTTACAAAATTAGGAAAATTAGAGGAGAGAGAGCATTATGCTGCATTTATTTGCCAAATGTAATTTCTGTAAAATTCCCTCTATAGAGGCAGATTTTGAACAAAATATACTATCAATTTCTGATGGTAGAAAAGCAGCAAATTTCAAATAGCATCTGTAATAACTGACGATATTCACAAACTACTGATAGAAATATAACAAAGTTTGTTAATGTCAATATAGATTGACGATAAAAACTGAGTGGAATCTGACATAATATGACAGATTGGCAGCAGAAATTAGGTTCTGCTTGATTTCTACCGCCAGTCTGTTAGCACAGAATGTCAATAAATTCTGTCAAGAGAACAGAAACAGACTGCGATGAGGTCACTTTGCTAACATTTTTTAATTATCTGTTACTAAATCTACTAACATTTTGCTGATTAGGATAGTCGCTCGATTAAATAATGTAAAATTACTTAATAATGTAAAATTACTTAACTTAGCATATATTGCAATACATATTGAAAGCTCCAAGTATAATCATACAAAAAAACCATTCTCTTTTCTTTTTTTTCTAGCAGATGTATTTAAAAATTTATTACATTCGCTATCTTTTATTATATAAATATACCTTGTACAAGAGAGATAAGAACAAGAATCCAGCTTGAGAATATTTTATGTACACATTCTTACTGCTAATATTTTCCATACAGCACAGATCTTGCAGCTATATTGCGACAATATCGTTGCAATATTGTAATATTGTGACAATATTGCAAAGTTTGTGCAGAATTTGCATATGAGTTGTATCACAAATTACGTTTTCACTTTGTTTCAGTGTCTTTCAACAATGGATTTTTTATTACAGGTTCGCTTCCTTCGAGGACGATGCTATCATAAATCCATTTGCGATTATTCCTTAACAGAATCATAATTCAAATATATTATTTTATAATAAAACGAGCCATTTATATCATTACATTTACTTGATAAACAGTAAAATTTTATAAAAAATTACCTGCAGTCATGACCACATTTTGGAGAAGAGCATTTAGGACATGGAAAATGACATCCAGGGCAATCTAGACTTAAACAATCGCAGAGATCATCCGACGTTCGTATGTAAATACCCTTCTCGTCGTACACATGCTTCCTGTGACTCTGATACAATCGACGATATAGTTTGCGCTTCTCTCGTTCGCTGTGCTCCGGATCAAAATTCCTCAAAAACTTCTTGCTTAAGTTATCCACGGCCTTTTGTCTCGAACCCCGAGTACTCTTCTGCAAAATGCAAATGATTAACTTCCTGCTTTTTTATTGACGATTACAATTCGATAAACAATTAAAGCGCTTACTCTCTCGCCACGCGCAGATGCTTGATTGGTTGATGCGTTTTCATTGCTCCTGGAATTCTCCATTCTTCGATTGTCCGCCGGCATAAAAGTTTCTAAAGCGAACTCGAGAGCGCTTATCGCGCTTGTAAGTAATCAAGCCTCCCTTTTCGGGAGGATTTTCCTAAAAATAAGAATTTTTGATTCATCGAAATTGTCAACTTGCCATTGAATTTCAACGCTCTTAATTTTTATTAATAAATATAATAATTAATATAACAATTTTACTAGATTTTGTTGTGAGTTTTTACATACCACAATTCCAAATGTTTTGAACTCTTCTGACGTCAACAACGAGCGTGATAGGTTAGGAACGTCGCGCTTCGAGTCGCTCCTGCCTGAAGTTAGGCACTTACGCATCGAGCGCGCCGTATCTAGATATTCATGAGTGTGATTCAGATTTTGACAGGTTTGGACAGGTTTGATAAGGGATCAACGAGTGCAAAGTGAACGACGAGTTGTAACTTGACGTTACTAAATTGATGGACGGAGAAATAATTCTTGATTCTTGACAACATTGAAGGATAGTTGCCAAAGCGCGAATAGCGGCAACTTCCATTCAGTGCCTAACTTCGGAGCGCAGACTGGGCCTTTACAACGTACACTGACGGTTTCTGAGTGACTGAAAGAATCGCGCGAGAAGACGAGAAGAAACCGCCGAGATGGCCAGCGGACAGTCGTATAGCATTGTGGAATATTTTACAGAACACGAGGGCTATCGGTGCGGCTACTGTAAGAGCACCAATACGAACTTCAGTCATGGTGAGTGTAAAAGTACTTTGCTACTTGTTGACATTGAAATACTTTGCCCTTGTATGCGTGAGCCTTTGATATTTTCCAAGATGAAAGTTACATTCTTTTACCACGTAAAATAAATTGTTTGTTATCAGGTATGTGGACGCATATGTTGACGGTGCAGGACTATCAGAGTTTGATAAACAGAGGCTGGAGACGGAGCGGCTGCTACTGTTATAAACCTACTATGAACCAGACGTGCTGTCCACAATATACCATCAAGTGAGTAATATTCCTGATCAATAGAGAAAAAGAGATATGATCTTGCTTAACTCTGGGCAATATGGATCAAAGCAACATGTTAAACAATGTTGTATGGATAATGGTTTTAGATGCGAAGCACTAGATTTTAAAATATCAAAGTCTCAGAAAAAAATTCTAAAGCGTATGACCAAATTTCTAAGGAATGAATTGACAAATGACAGTGCTAGTCTAACAGGAAATGATCAACAAGATAATATAGGTAAAATTTTTAGAATTATGAAGACTGTATTCAACAACATATGTAAGCTGTTCATTAACCTTATGACATTTGTAGATATAAGTAACGAAGAAGCATTAAATTATCCTAAGCATAAAATGAAAGTGCAGAAAGATAAGTCTCAAATTAATGTTTCATCTGTCGATGATGAAGTCAGTGAGAGATTGTCTATCAATCCAGAAAAAACAGAAAGTCAAAAAAATTCCACTTCAAGTAGTAGTCAAGTACAGCCAACAAATTCCGATAGCAAAAATACTTTACACATTAGAAATGAAATTGCTGATGCAGTGCCTTGCAAAAAAGCAAAGCTCTTACGCATAGAACGTAAGAAAAATAAATTGCTGGCTCAAGGTAAATCACAAAGTGAAATCGAGAGCATTATGAAAGAAAAGAAACAACAGAATTGTGTTAAGAACATAGAAGAATTATTCGAAGAGATATACACTGGATTGAAAAAATTGGAGGTAATACAACACCGATAATTAAATAAAAACTACTTATTCTGTCAGACCTTTTTTTTATATATACAAAATATCGTTCTTCTTTCTTTTATGCATCATTTTTAATATGGTCCTCTTTTCTCCAATTTTTGATATATTAAAAGATAAAACAAGTCAAAAATTCAATCATAGTACATTTTTATTAAACAATGCTAATTTTATATCGAAGATTCAACATATTTTTATATTATTATTATGTGTTTAGTTATATTGTATTATATATTTTTTTCATTGTGATTAGTCATTCAGTTTTTTATACGGATTGAGATTTGTATTAATTTAATAATTATTTGTGTAAGTTGAGACTAGTACGAACTGCGCCAATGAGCTCCGAGTACCTAAAAACTTCGAAAGAATCTTATGAGCTTTATAAAAAATATCAGACTACAATACACAGAGACCCAATCGAGAAGCTCACAGAACAACAATACATGAGATTTCTCGTGAAGTCGCCTTTGCAGGTAATTTCTAGATTTAAATTTTCCATAGCGCGCGCGCGCGCGCGCACGCGCACGCACACACACACACACACACACACACACACACACACACACACACACAAAATATCTAGAAGTAGTCGACTATGCGCTTTCTATTCTTTTTTATTGTTATCGAAGCCGATTAAGTCTATTCGAAATTATATAATTCTATCGCGGCACACTCATAAGAAATCACACTGGCGATCTTGCGATGAATCTTACGTGAAAACTATAATGTCATGATTGGAGCAAAGTGGACCTCGCCTCTTAATCAAACAGGGAATTTGTAATTGCACTATTGCTCGATATGACAATTTCCATAACATAATCTTATTTATTGTAAATTTTATATTTGTAAATCAGATAAAATTGATGAGAGTGATGTCAGACGAATTCATGAGCACTTTCGAAGTGAGTGCGAGTCTTTATAAAAAATATCAAATGACGATTCATGGCGATACACCGGATGAATGCGATCAAAAGTCATTCTTCGACTTCCTTGTCAGGAGTCCTTTGCAGGTACACTTTGTATCTAATCTCTTGATGTTTATTCTTGAAAGAAAACTAGAAGACTTGTTTATACATAATACTATTGCGCGAATATTATTTTGAGCTTTACGAAAGCGCAGAGTCTGCAATGTTTTCAATGGATCATGACTTATCACTGAGTTTTAATAATTATTATAAAGTGAAATGAGACCTAAAGTAAAATAATATTTTAAAGCAATGGATACCCGATACTGGACCATCTCATGGATACGGTTCTTTCCATGAGCAATATTGGTTGGATAATGAACTGATAGCGGTTGGAGTAATTGACATTCTGCCTTCATGTATCTCAAGCGTGTATTTCTTTTATGATCCAGCATACAGTCAACTTTCTCTCGGAACTTTTAGGTTTGTAATTCTCAAGATAAAAATTTATTTCTTTTTGGATGTCTAAGATTCTTATAATACAACAACACTTATGATTCTTATGATACAACTAAATTAGTGAATCAGTTATAATTTTAATATAAACATAAATAAAAATATAAATTTCTAATATAAACATATTTTTTGGTTCTAGTTCTCTTCGAGAAATTTATCTAACGAGACAGCTTAACAAAGTCGCGAGTAATTTGAGATATTATTATATGGGCTTTTATATTCATTCGTGTCCGAAAATGCGATACAAAGCTAAAATGCGGCCGTCGAAGCTTCTATGTCCAGAAACATATGTATGGTGCGATATTGAACCTAGTCTAGCTAAATTGAACAACGATAAGTATAGTCGTCTGAACGATGATATCGATGCTATCGACGAGGATGGCGTAGTCAATATTGAAGAGGTATTTTCGTGATAATTTTCTGAGCAATTGTTCATCTATAGAAATTTCTCTTCTTTAGGTATTGATACTACATAAGAATATCGCAATGCCATATAAGAAATACAGATCACAACGAACAACGCGGGAAGAAAAACGCGAGGTGAAGGAATATGCCAGCCTCGTTGGAATGCCATGTGCACGAGAGATGTTGCTCTTGCGCTATTCTAGAGAATAATTAGTTAATATAAAACCGATGAATAAAAAATTATCTCAAGAACCTTTGCATCAAACAACGCTTTGGTTACTTAAGAAACTAAGACAATGACTAATGTTAATGTACAAAGAATTTCATGTATATTAAATTATTATTATTAGAAAACTATTATTAAAAAATTGTTTTATAAATAACAAACTGTGATGCAAACGATTGAATTCTTTAGTAGAAAATATAAGATGCGCATAATAAATTATAAAGATATTTTTTAGTTTAGAACTGACACTAAGAAACGCAAAATCAAAAAATAAAATGATTATTTGTAAAGATTCAATCTAATTTTCTTTTCATAAATTCTTGTTCTTTTCTTAAAAAATTCAATTATAAAAATTATATTTAATATTATACGCTTTATTTTCTTGTGATTTTAATGTCATCCGATATGCATATCAGTTGATTGCGAAGATTGAACGAGATAAAAGTAATAACTCTTTATTTATTATAGTGATCATGATAAATAAACAAAGAAGTTTAATAAAACAATGTCAAATGTGAATGAAAATAATTAAATAACGAGTATGAAGCTATGTAACGATTAAGGAATAATCTAATTATGTATTTTTTTAAGTTTCTTGATCTCTCAGATATTTCTAAATTTTTTTATTTTTGTCAGACATTCTTCAAACAGTCATGCTTTAAATAGTTTTTAAAAAATCTAATTTTTCAAATATTCCTCAGTCGTTTTAATTTTATCAGATCTTCCTTAGGAATATTCTATTTTTTTTCAGTCTTTTTCGAATGTTTCTTACATTCCTATATTGTTTGAACATTTTTGTCAATTAAATTTTTATCGCGTTGTTCACGACATGTCATTGCTAAATGATGAGTTGGAGCCTCTCAGAATCGTTTAAACTTTCGTAGTAAAGTCGATAGGCTCCGTACCAGTTTGCCCAGCCTCCACGTCATTTGACCTTTCAAGTGGTCGAAACTCGTTCCACTTTTGTATTTCACCGCTACCTCCGAATAAGAACACAATCATACTCCCGATACACACCGAGGCACCGATCCAAAAAAGTATTTGCCATCTGTCGATTGGATTCTGATACAAAAAAATGGATTTATATTAAAATCTACATTTATTTAAAGGATTGCGTAATAATTGAAGATTGAAGAATGAGCAAGTCAAGATATGATTCGCAGATGAAAAAATCAAAGAGGAAAGCACAATCGTCGCGACAATATTTTCCGTTCCTCATGCAAGACTTCCGCTTACGTAACGTTACCGTCTCTTTTAGGAGAATCACGTTGAGGATTGCAATTGAATCGCGTGACCAAGATTGTTGTTGTTAAAGAAGTGTCAACGGATATTTTAGGTGCGGAGAATCACTCGCGCTTGACCATTAATGTCATGCATTTGTCATGCAACGTTACAGATAAAGAATAACAACTTGAAAATGTTAAAGATCTTGAAAACTGTTATTCGTGCGATTATGCGAGTTATACAATTAAATTGCAGGTGAATAGTTTACATAAATAATTACAACAGATAATAATATTGCAGATGATTGCCAAAAGATCAGCGTTATGAAAGAAAGTAACAATTTGACCTTCAATTATGAATAACAATGATTTTTATTTAATTCAGGAAAAATCAATATTTTTATATTGAAATAATAATTACCCCAAATTTGCCGGCTATTTCTTCAACCATTGGCGGAATAATCATGCCGGAAGAAACACCAACACAATTCATGATGCCGTACAGAAAACCAGCAAAATTTGGCGAGAGATCCTGATTATTTGATAGATTCGAAATCAAGGCAGCACCGTTGAAGCCTAATGCCAGGCACAGGAAGACATTCGCGAGTATGAAGTCGCAGCCAACATAACCGACTAGTATTAAGAAGACACCCGGTAGAAAATGTGCTGAAAAAATTTTAGTTTTGATTAACATCCCAGTAATTAAAAACGAAATTTTAATCTCAATCTCAAATTTTAATCTCATATTTGATCTGAATTTCTATTTGTATAAATGTTGATAATAAGATCAACGACAGTATTGACAATTTGCGGATTAATTGGAGAGTTTGTAAGTTGATTCAAAATTTGAATGAAATAAAGCTTTGCGCTGTTCTATGCGATATGCTTACAGAATATAGTCGCGAGCTTGCGCAAGAGCGTGACAGAGATGATCTGCTTTCTCTTAATAGTATCACCCGCCCAGCTAAAAAAAAATCCGAACACCATCCTGATTCCCCATGGCGCGCCAGCCGCGGCGCCGCCTCTCGTCAATTTGAATCCCAGCGCCTTGGTCAGATACAGCATGAGCGAACTTTGGTAAAAGAACAGCAAGAAGAGATTCCCAAAATGGCAGACAATCAAGCTAAGAAATGGCACCGATGTCAAAATCTGCTTTATCGGAGTTTGTTTCCATTGTGGCTTTTCGGTACGTACGATTCCAGCTTGAGCTCTATAAACATTGCATTAATCATTAAATCGGTCTGACTCCAAAAGAAGAATTCAATCAATCCAGTGACTCACGTTTTAATGTAGCTCCTCTCTTCGGTGGAGATGCCCGGATGTTCGTCCGGTGAATCGTAGGCTATCAATGCCCATATAATGATCCATATCATCATCAGTACGGATGGCACATACCAGCCAGATTCCCAGTTTACGCTCTCCGCGATACCAGCTATCATTGGATAGCTCAGTATCGTGCCGAACGTGCCACCCAGCAAGGACCAAATAAAGCGCGCCCGTTCATGCGGTGGTGCCCACTTCGCTACCAGGGTGTGACACGCGGGAAAGGTGATGCCACCGGTGACACCAACGATGATTCTGGAAACCAGTAACAAGCCCCAGTGGCATTGTGCTAGAAGTGGGCTGATCAGTGAGACCACCGCGGCTAGGATCGACGTCCAAAGAACCGCGTGGCGCGGTCCGTATCTCAGTGATAACCATCCGCCGACGAAATTGCCGGGCACGTTGCCGTAGGCGTAGCTAGCTATTAGTTGGCCTCGCACTGTCGGGGTCCAATCAAAGGGTAACCCACTGAAAAATGTGTAGGGCTCGTCGTCGTCCTGCGCTTGGCGACGTGTCAGCGTATGCAATTTTTCATCCGATCCTTCTCTCCGTTCCCTCTCTTCTTGCACCTGATTCATAATATACCAGTCTAAGGAAGAAGGATCGAGCGGATTAATGCTGCGGCGTTGTCGGGCATCATCGAACACGCATACGCCGTCCGTGTGGTTGATCGGTACATCCTTGATCATCGGCACCACCAGAATTGGCATCTGTAGGCGACACCCATAGTTGGTCCAGCAACACGTGAACATCATTAGGCAGATCCAGATACGTATCGGCATCCATCCTGCGAAAAAAAAGAAAAGGAATTAATTTTCTTCAATTGTGAAAATACTAAAAACGTAAATTATTTTAATGTTCACTGTTAATAAATGTATTGGAATTAATTTTAGATTATTGATAGATGATTATTTAAAAAAAAATTTAATTAATATCCTTAAAGTTATTAAATATAAATTTTTACATTTATCCTTTCTAAGATTTCAAAATAATGACTTCCATCGGGACAAAAGAGGATTGAAGAAGTTAAATAAAAACATGCGGAGAGAGAAAGACATGTATCTTTTTTTTAATGATATCGTTAACATTGTTTCAGCTTGTAGAATATAAAAAAGTTACGATTTCTGAAATAGGACACTGGAAAATCTATATCTACAAACAGAGATGTTAAATATTATCAAACTATTAAAAAACTATCAAATATTTATCTTTTTATTTTTGTGACCTTTTATTTTAATGTATTTCACATTACATTTAGAATGTTATCTCAAAAAAATTTGGGACAAGAAACAGGGAAATAATCTGCTTTAGTCTTTTTAGTTTTAGTAAATAAATAAATGATTGCTATATCTCTTTTAACGTTTTATCGTAATTACTTCCGTCGCGCGATCGGCACTTACGTAAAAATGTCCAGAAAAACGGTGGTGGAGTCTCGTCCACGTTTTCGCGCAACGCCCGCATTTAGAAATGCTCGGAGAGGAAGCGCAAAAATTTCCAGCCGAATGACAGAATCATTGCTATGCCAACTAGATTTGCGAATGCATCAATTTTTTTCGCAGATTATGAATCATTTACGTCATTGTATTTTCAATTCTGTTGATATGTTCAGCTTATTGAAACCGTGTCACACTTTTCCATGTGAAGAAGAGATTTTTTTAAGAGATTTTTAAGAGATTCTAATTACATGACTAATTACACAAGCTCTTTCTAAATGAGGTATATACAGATTTATTGTAAAAATTTGTGATGTTTTAAATATTTGCGACAAAAAAATTGTCTGAAAAAAATTGTAAACAAAACTTTACCTTTACCTTTCATGTAACTTATGATATAAAAAAATTAGAAATATTTTTTTATATAATTATTTAAATTTTTTAAACTTTACAAATAGTATCATACGAATCATTTTTCTTATAATATTGGAAGAAACTTAACGAAGTCAACGCTTATTTACCAGAAATATCATTTTCACTTATACCATCAAAGGAAAAGCTGCAGCTTACGTAAGCTGATATTTAAATTGTATTTTCTGTAACAAAAAGTTCTGATTTTTTTCTACAAATTACTATGTGTTGCAGCTATTTGCCATTTGGATTCAAAATTGGAATAATGATTTAATTATCAACGTAATTATTTTTCTTGAAGCTCTCGAATATTATTCAGAATTTTCTTAAACAAGTGATGAGCCATATTATGAATTTTAAACATATTTCGTTAATTAGTCGTAAATGTTTATTTACGTAAATATTTAAGTCAACTTAAAATGATATTTTTTTTTAACATTCCACTTCTAACTAATACATTTTGTTTCATCAGCAACAACACAAATCGGCAGCACGTATGTAAATTTACGTAAAATTAATCCAATAATAACCAATAATATTTGATCAGTTTAAATATTTTATAACAAAAGTAAAACGATTTCATTTTTTTAAAGTAATTTGCACAAAACAGATAAAGTTTGTAACTTCTTTTTGGATTATCGAGCATATCTAAAAAATTGCAGTTGTACCATTATAGTCCACATCTGATATGCGGATATTCATTATCGTAAAAATATGCAAAATATCTGTTTTAAATGTCAAAACATCTGTTTTAAAATAATATTTCAAGTATTTTTTGCAGATATTTCGGATTTACAATCCAAATAAAGTTACAAAATTTTGTATAATGCTTTTACAGCCACTCATGCGTTCGTAAAGGTTACTATTTCATAATAGAAATGAAAACCGTTAAAAAGGTTACTGAAAGTTACTGAAAGTTCATAATATTCTTTGAATATTTGTTGTACGAATATATTGGTTATATTTTCCAAGCAAAAAATTCAAATTTTTAGTTAGTAACGATATTATCCAACACGCGAACACGATCACTTTTTGCGATATTTACTTTGTTAGAATTATTATTTACGTTATATCATGATTTATTATATCTACGTATTTATATTCGATGATGTAATTGTCATATTTTATGCATTGTTGAGATTTAATAGAAACTTGGTAATTCAACAACGCGCATGTGAAAGAAACTTTGCAAGTTTTAAGAAAAATAAATAAATCATAAACATGAATAAATAATAAAAAAGGAATTAAAATTTCGCTGATTCCGTTATTCTTATTTGATTTAAATAATTGGATTTAAATGATGGTTAAAAGAATTACTGAGCTTTAGCACGATTACTGAGTTTCAATTTTTTTTTCAAATTTAATTTTTCAAATTAACGGCAAATCTGAGACTTTTGAAAAAATCTGGCGATTAATGCAGATTTGCACGGTTTTCTTTATATGCAACAAGGTTGAGTAACGGACTATTCAGAAACGGTGTCAAAAATGCGGAAAGTAAAAGGAAACTTACAGGGGAAATTTTTCCACTCACTTAGGATCGAACACGTGATTGATAGAAATAGAGATTTGCAAGTTTTATCTTAAAACTATCAAATATTTTTACTTTTATAATAACGCAGAAGGTACTGAGTTTTATTTTATTCGGAACAAGGTAAATTTTGCATTTAGATCTAATAATCTGAGAAATATTATTTCACATTGCGTCACCGTGTCACCATTATTAAACAAAAATAAAAATATTGAATCTAAAGGACAAAGTATTCAGTCTCAAATTTTGCACATATGGGTATAATTTATATAAGTTTTGTAAAAGAGCAGAATTTGACTTACGTGATAATATTCGACAGAATTGCGATTGAAACTTTTGGAGCTTCATATTACAGCTTCAATTTAATAAACTGGCAAATTCAAAGTGATACAATAGGACAAACACACAGCATTCTCGACGATTTCCTGCACGTCGGTCATCACTGTTTGAATGTCGCTCGTCGTCTAGCTCCGCAAAATTGTGATTGACTATGGAGGTAGCCTATTTATACCCCCACCCAGGTAACAAAAGAGCCTACTCTCAAAAGTATGGGGAGAATTTGAAAAAAAAGTAGGAGAAAATAATATGTTTATTGTTAGAAAGTTTATCGAGTGGTCGACAATGAAAATCTGTCCCTTTCGAAGGAGCTTTTGTAAAACGAATATGATTTCGATATTGAATTCGATATTGAATTCTCTTTTAAGAAACTGTTGTTTGATTTTCATATTTCCTTAAAATATTTAAGAACCAGATAAAATATGATTATATAAAAATACAACCAAGGATAGAAATTATTATTTAACAGGCGCAAATAAATTGTGTATATATCAAATGTTTCCGAAATTGTAATAATAATTTTATTATAATAAATATTGTAAAAAAAAAAATGGTTTGAGAGAACGTTTGTCCTACGTCTAATGTCCTATACGTGTGACACGTTTAGTGTTATCGACCGATTATGCAAACGTAAATTGTGCGTGCGAACATTAAGTTTTTATCTGCAAGGATGGCAAGCCGATTTACATGCATTCTATTGTATTTTATATATGACGTACTTAAACGTGGACTATAGAGACCTTGACCTGATGCGATGATTTTTATTTCCAACAAAAGCTAATATAGATATCAAAAAATTCGTTTACATTTAATTTAATAAATGAATTAATTTGAATTTTAATCGAATTTATATTCTAAAACAATAGAAATGTGTTCTCGAATTTTTTTATCAGAGTATCAAAATTCACAAATTTTTATCTCATATTTCATTCGAGTATAAAATACGAAATATTTAAATTTTAGACAAAAGTAATGTGCTAAAGTATTTTGTTTTATATTGTTTCAGTTAGAAACAGAAGTTTTGGAAACTTCTTTTGTCTTGTTTTGGTTGAAAGTTGAAAGAGAGGAAGAAGAGCTTTGGCTTTGGAAGTATAGCAGGTACCAGGTACCTAATACAAATGAGTAAGCATATCTAATAAAACAGAAGGTCAATTGCAATAATATTTTTTCAAAAGGGAAACTTATAATACTTTATTTTATTGTAATGACATATCTTCCTTTCTCGTTGCTTTTTTCGTTCAATGTTGCGTATCGATTTAGACTACAGATGGAAGAAACGAAAATATAAATTTCTTCAGACTATATTTTATTAATAAAATATACTTTAATGACACAAGGAATATTATTTTTTAGGATACATTGTAATTTATTATGCATCGTTTCACCATTTCACTCTCGTGATAATGATATTCGCGTTACGAGCCATTTCGTATTTCGCTTTCTACCGGCTTTCTACTCGTCGGTATAATTTCGTTTATTCGCAATTTACATCATTAATTGCCGAAATTTTCTAACAAATAATTTAAAAAAAGTATCCTTCGAATTCTACATTCAAGTAACAAATTGAAAGAAACGGGATCATACACATATAAATCCCATAAATTTTTTTATTTTTCAGACACCATTCTGAATATATATTTTATCTAATATTTTTATTTTATAACATTAGATTGCTTATTATTATAATTTATAATAATATTAGATTGCTTGTCATTATAATAATTTATAATTATACAATTTATAAATTATCATTATTATAATTTTCAATTTATTATTCGCTTATTTTAATAAATACATCTTTCAGGACGACTTGAAAATCGCTTGAGATTTTTTTATAAGGATTGAATTTGTTTGCGCTGAAATTAAAGATATTTATATTTGTACAGAATGTTATCAGCTTTACGACTGAATTTATTATGAGCATAAGTACAACGGTCACGACGATTAGTCGCTACTTGTGAACGAGTGAGGAATGAGTTAACGTTCCTGGCGAACAATATCACGTACATTTTTCCCGTTTAATCCTGTGCGTGCCCAAAGGAGGAAAAAGGGTGTTAAAATGAAGAATGGAAATCTAATCTTAGCGGAAGCCCTGAAGGAGCAGGTAATCGATATTTCTTTTTTCTGCGTAATATCTTTTATCGCCGTTATTTAACAATAGTCAATATAAAATCAATCTCCGAACCGTTTGGAATTCCTGTCTGGAATTTTCACACTTTGTCCTTCAGGGAGGTTCCTGTAAAATCCTTTGTGGACAGTTCAAAAAATCTGTCGAACTTTGATTCGAATATCGTTTAGTAAAAAAACAAAATGACATTGCGCAACGATTTGAAGGTTATGATCACCGAAGCTCACGTGACTTACATTTCTCGCTTGTCATCTCATAATTTCTCTGTACACCGAGTTTTACCGTCGGATAAAATCATCGGTTTTTTTCTACGGATCAATAACTCTTAACGTTTGTTCTATTTCTGTAATTCTTAAAGTGTTAATTAAATTCTTGTAATTTTTATCTCGTATTTTTAATTAATTTTTTAAGTTACAACTTTTTTCTAACGAATAGAGCAGATGCTTACAATGATATGTAATAATTTGTAATAAAAATAAACCGGGCACATAACGCATAAAGAAAAGATATAAACACTTCGTGCAAAAGAGAAACATAAATTTGTTCTTATCGGAGAAACAATAATTTATATTTTTTTGTACAAGCGAAAGATCCGACACGCTCGAAAAGTCGAAATGATGATACGATTTGACTTAACAATCACTAACAACGGATGTCGGAGCGAGTCGAGGATAAGACTAATTTCGTTTATTGCAACTCGGATATTTCGTGTTCGTGGCGCGACACAAGCGATCTCTCGAAGTGTGTTCTTATCACAAATGAAATTTGTTCACGTGCAGCGAATGCGGTTCGGCTCTTATCGCGATCGAACAATTAACACTCACGTTTTCGTGGCGGTGCAATTAACGGCGTACGCTCGTTATATTCTTGATCCATAGTCGAATATTGATTGAGCTGACCACAATTTATTGTACGAGGATGTCGAGACAGCGAGATATCATTTTCATTCCGCGCGAGTTCATCGGGGGCCATGCATTATCAATGCACTGATAAATACGTACATTACATACACCATGTCTTTCTAGAGAAAATAAACACGCAAGAAAGGGATAAGAAATTAGAGTAAATGAAATTACAGATGAGAATTTCTCTCTGATGTAAATTTCCTTCCAAACGCCGTTCATTCGCTTTCATTCTTATCCTATTTTGAAATTTTCAAAAAAATCAGATTTTTTTTGCTTCAAGAAATAGTTTGTAGTCTCATAATGTATAAAAGATCCCGAGTGGATACTCGAAATAATCTTCGAGTTGTAGCATTTGAAATAGACTCGTTTGCCACGCGCAGGAAGAGGCTCAAATGGACCGAGTAATATAATAGAATACTATGTAAGTTGGATTGTATAGAAATACTCAATTTTTCTCGTTTTTTTCGAGAATAATAGGGAGAAAAAAAAAGTGCAAGATAAAAGAGAAAAATCCATTTTATGAAGCAGATGTGTCATCAATGATGAGTCATCAAATGTTAAAAATATCACGATATCACGATATCAATTAGTTGAACTTTAAACATATTTTTCTTGAAACTATATTCTTCAAAATGATACATGATTTCTCAGATTGTAATCAACGAATTGATTTGAAATTTAAAACATATATTCAAGAGTAATTTTCGTTTGACCCACGATTTTATTGATATTTTTAATTTGCAAAATTTATATTTTGCAAATTAATTATATGTTATTATTAACATAATAGCAAAAAACACGAGGCAAACATTTAAATTTTGTTTTTATCAATTTTAAAAAAATGGAGAAAAACTCGGCCAGATGATAAACATTATAATTTATTAAGCTAATTCCAGTTTTTTGTTTCAAAATAATGGCGGAATCATGTATACCATTTTCTGGCGCATGTAGATTGTTATATCTCTACAAAAGATAATATTTTTTTAATAAAATTTACAATATAAGTAATTAAAGATATGCCAAATTGGAAATGGATCGTATTTATACCGCAATTTAGGACCAAAGAATCTCTATTTTTTTTAAGTTGGTCACAGTAGAATAATCTTTTAACGCATTAGCAAACATAGAATATACACAAAAATATAAGATCCACATGCGAAATATCTAATGTTTTTATAACGTTTAATTATGCGCGAGAATTCACAATTGTACTCAAGTTACTTCGAGATTAATTAATATTTTCTTACGCTGTATTATATATAATATATTGCGATTTATACAGGGCCTAACTTATGTCTTTGGCATTATGGGACACCCTGTGATCGACTTAGCTCTAACTATGCAAGCCGTTGGTATGCAATATCTGGGTTTTAGAAACGAGCAAGCCGCCTGTTACGCCGCGCAAGCTTATGGATATTTAACGAGTAAGCAATCTTTTTTATATAAATATATATATATATATATATATATATATATACACACACACATATATATGCGTTCCAATATTAATTAACGTATACAATATATGCGTTCGAAATAAAATGCATACTCGTTTCTGTTATTTACATAATTTAAAAGATGGATATTTTTGTAATAAAAACATTTGTATGTTTTGCGAAACATGATAATTATACTTTATAAGAATGTTATTAAATGGAAAGGAGAACAAATTGGGAAATTAAATGAAATGAAAAAAAAAAGAGAATTATATAAAATACTAACTTAAAATCTTCATTCAGGAAAACCTGCGGTGGTGCTATGTGTCTCTGGTCCGGGATTATTGCATGTAATTGGCGGCATGGCGAACGCACAAGTAAATTGTTGGTGAGCATTTCTGTCATCTTAATAACTTGCTGAAGTTATATTAAGAGATATATTAGCAATTGGTATTATATTGGCGATAACCGTGAGAATATGTAATGTAGTAATGACTTCAATATAACGGAAGCGGAATTAATTATTTTTCATATCTTACGAAAAGATCGACACATGCAGTGACTTTTTGTTTGTTGTCTGCTTAGAAAATCATCGTGAAAATTTCCGTCCAACAGTCTGACGCGTGATTACGATCTCATTATATTGATAGCGAGGTGATTACGTCATTGTACTCTGTGGATTTTTCCTAATCAAAACATCGGACTTGCACGCAATGCATTTTTTCTTGTCCGTAAAAATTACATGAAATTAATTAGACCTATTTTGTCTTCAAGCTATATTTGAGCTTTCTAACATGTAGGAAATAATTACGGATATATTTCATTAAGTTTGAGTTCTAATCAAACGTGTATTTCGTTTGATTAGGCCTGTGCTCGTGTTGGGAGGATCTTGTCCGGAGGATCACGAAGGCATCGGTGGATTTCAAGAATGGCCACAGGTCGAGGCAAGTCGACCGTACTGTAAATACGCAGCAAGGCCCCCGTCAGCTGCACTCATACCATTGCACGTTGAAAAGGCCGTACGACTCAGCATTTATGGTAGACCAGGTGCGAAGGGCCAAATTCCTGCAGTTTTTCAATTTATTTAGCGAAACTGATCGCCAGCTGTCGAATGGGAAAAATGATGGAAGATTTCCCGTGAATTCTTGTCGATTCATGAGAATTTAATATTTCACATATTCAGAAAACTCCGAATTTATATATTTATATGTTTAAATTTAATGTTTTAAGATTCGACTCTTTCGCTGCAATCATGTTGGTTTGTGATCATAGGCGAGAAATGACGTACGTAGTAATTTCCTTGCGACGAATAGCTCTATTTTTTTAGTTTTCCCTTAAAAATAATAATTTTGTGATCTCGAAATGTGTAAAAATATGTGTAGAAAATTGAAATATCTGTCCGAGCATATAAAAATGTAAAATCACTCCTAAAATAATGGATAGCTTCAGCCACGATTAACTGTCACGGTCGTTTGAGAATGGTTGAAAGATGACTTGTTATTTCAAGAATTACACTTCTAAGTGATAGATCGGACAGATGTTTCAGTTTTCCGCATATTTTACAAGTAGCAAAATCATGAAATTATACTTTAAAAAAAAAAACTAAAAAATAATTGTATATGACGAGGAAATTACTGCATGTTATTTCTCATCTATGATGTCATAAAACCGAATTGACTGCTCGAGAGAGTTGAGACTTGAGACTTTAAAAATTATTTGGGTTAGCAAAATTTTAACAAAAAAAATCTAATAACTTTTTTGGAATTTTATGCTTTAACATCGTTCTGTTATTTGCAGGTGCTACTTATCTCGATTTACCAGCTACATTACTGATTCAAAATGTGGATGAAGGTAAGATCGCCAAGGTTTCACCCTGTCCACCGCCACCAATATCACATCCTGATATGAATTTAATCGAGCGGGCGGCGAATTTATTGATGAAAGCAACGCAACCTTTAGTAATAATTGGCAAAGGTAAATAGATTTGCAAAAACTTTTCATTCTAATCATTTTTTCTCTTATCCTTTTTTCTTTATGACCTTTGTATAGGAACCGCCTATGGTCGAGCGGAAGATTCGGTGAGAGAGCTAATCTATTCAACAGATCTACCCTTTTTACCGACGCCAATGGGAAAAGGTGTTGTACCGGATACAGATAAACGTTGCGTCTCCAGCGCACGAACATACGCCTTGCAACACTCCGATGTCATTTTATTGTTAGGCGCGAGATTAAATTGGATGTTGCACTTTGGACGACCACCCAGATTTCAGAGCGACGTCAAAGTTATACAAGTAAATTGCGATATGCCAAAAGTTTTTAAAATGCGCACGATGTGATTTCATTTTTTTATATATATTTTATTTATATATTTATATATTTTATATATTTTTTTATATATATATTTTTGAAGTTTATTTATTGAAGTTAAATCTGAGAAATTAATTTATAAGATCGCGTGACAATATTTAAAGATATACTTTAATCCAAAGGCTATTATATGAGATGAGATCAAAATCACTTCGTGGACGATATATAATCACGATATATTACAGATTTTACGTCATTGTACAATTCCGTAGATTGATTTGTGCGCCGAAGAATTGCACAATTCCGTGCCGTCCACCGTCGCCATACAATCCGACATTGCACCTGCAACGAAATATCTGACGGATGCATTGAAAAGTCGAAAATGGCATGTCGACCGAAACAATTCATGGTGGAAGGAACTCGAGGCAAAAGCCAATCAAAATAGGATGTCAGTTCATGTGAGTTTCTGTTTTGATAATTATGAATTATTGATTTTCTCTATATTACTAATTATAGTTGTTCATTTGTAGCGAATGTCGTCAGATACCAACGTGCCTCTGAATTATTATGCCGTATTTAGACATATTCAAGATGTTATACCAAAGGGTGAGTATTTTCTTGTACATTTCTTTTAGATATAAGCGTTTAATATATGTATCTTTATAATAATTTATCTATATATGTATCTTTATAATAATTTATCTATATTTTTTATATATACAGATTGCATTATTTGCTCCGAGGGAGCTAATACGATGGATATCGGACGAACCATTCTCTTGAATGATCTGCCTCGCCATAGACTAGATGCCGGTACGTTCGGCACTATGGGTGTAGGGCTTGGTTTCGCGATCGCGGCTGCTCTTTATTGCAAAGATAACGCGCCGAAAAAAAGGGTGATTTGTGTGGAAGGAGACAGCGCCTTTGGATTCTCTGGCATGGAGATCGAAACGATGTTTCGGTAATGTAATCTCCGTGGAGAAATCGCTATTTCACGCAAAGAATGTCAGATGTAATTACATCGATCTTCCTTTCTCCATAGATACAAACTACCAATAATTATCATAATCGTGAATAATAACGGTATATACAGTGGTTTCGATAAAGAAACCTTCAGACAAATACAAGCATCCGGAGATCCTACGCAAGTGTAAGCATCTCTACGTAAATATTAATGTCAAAAAGTATTTGCCAAATCTGAATAATTCACTACTTCTTAATTTTAATTTTTTACTTAATTTCTCTCATATAACAATAATTTCTGTGTTTTGATATTTGTATGTATTTATTAAAATTTCAGAACACCTGCATATTCTTTAACATCTGGAACTCATTATGAGAAACTTATGGAAATGTTTGATATGAAAGGATATTTTTGTACTACTGTGCAAGACATTCAGGAAGCATTAAAATCATCTCTCAAGGTAAGCTAATTCCTTAAGCTAATTTTTTATTGAAATAAAATAAATTTTAAAACATTGTTTCAGGTGATGGATAATCCTAGTCTAATAAATATTATGATTGATCCACAAGCAGATCGAAAAAAGCAAGAATTTAACTGGTTGACTGAATCAAAATTATAAGTGCATGTGCCATAAAACAGCAAGATACTGTCAAAAGTATCTGCCTTCCAGTGTTTCCTTCTTCAAAGAATATTTTTTTATAAGCTTCTAATTAATAAATCAATGTTTAATAAATAATTAATATCATTGAAAAAAATATACGGGTCATAGAAATAATTTTATATATAATACATATTTATTGCTTCTCAGAAACTTTTAATTATTAATATAAAATTACTTTAAAAAAGTTTATATACATTATTAAAGAATAAAAATATATGTATATTAAACATAAAAATATATGTATATAAAATATAATAAAAGTTATATGCTTCAGGGATTCATGTATTCCAATAATTTCTCTGTAACTACTATGTTGTTTGACATGACTGAATCCAGAAAATTCGATTCTAACCTGTCATTGCGCCTGCCCTCATCGATGATCTCTGCAACATTCATTCCCATTTCGTGAACTTTCTTAGACAATGTTTCATTCGCTGTCCCAACTACCGTCTGCAGGAGTCCATTTTCTTTCACAAGTTCATCGATCATGTTTAGCTCCTTTTTTCTGAAAAAATTTACAGTAGGTATACCGATTCAATTGCCATCATCAGATCACTTGTTTTCACCAAGGTTCAAAACGTTTATTTATTTTAAATATAATTTAGTGTACACTAAGTTATAAAGTTAAAAGCTATAAAAAAAGTAGATTTATGTAGTTATAATAAAAATTTTACATTTTCAGAGTAATGTCATTGATGGAAATTAATGTCCTTTGAATTCCTGAATTGATGTCGGCTTCCGATTCTGAGTCAGATATCATGTCGAGATAAAATCTCTGATCAGGATTATCAATCTGTTAATTAATTATATCGCAAGTCGATCGTGTTGATGTCCAACCAATGTTGCGAAACTTCAAAATTTGAAAAAAGCCAAACTAATAGACAAAATACGAAAGTTTCTACCCAATTCTCACGTGTGATAACAGGGTCGCCATTTGTAAAACATCCTACTCGAAACGTCGATATCTAATATCTCGCAGATTTCGATATAATATCGCACTACTTCACTCGCTCGTGAAGGGACGTGAACACATACACACATACACACGCATACACATATTTTCTTTCATGGGAATCGTGCGAGTGCGTGGTTGAGGAAGAATGGTTGAGGAAAAAACGGATCTTTCGAAGGAGAATCAGATGCAGAATGGAGCGAAAGAGCTGAAGACGTATTCCTTGGAGAGTATCCTTTGGTGAAATTGTCGCCCCCAGATTTTTGACAGCTGTCGGTACCATATGCTTCTTCCTAACCTCTCATTGTCACGTTACTGGCAATATATTAAATATTTCCTTTATCTATTTTCATTAATGTAAATTAATTTTAATTAATTTAATGTGGATTTAATCTTATTTTTTATCTTTTTATTTTTAATCTTCATTTTTAATAAATTAGCTTTAAAAAGAATAAAAGATAAAAAATAATTTAAGCCAAGATTTTTAAATTATTCTATACTAATAGAAATGAACTTTTTTATATACATGAACGTTAATTTTTAGATTAACGATGTGGTCAATTAATATAATGTGAAGTTTATTAATCTGATGTACAACCTAAACATCGATCTTTTTTGCAACGTGTACATTTAATTTATTGTATCATAATTTATTGTAATTTTAATCTCTGGCGCTGTTATTGATTCCTAACAAACATACAGTTCTGAAAATAATCAAGGAAGCGCAACAACAACATGGATTGAGGCATAGTGATTACCAGCGATATCGCGGTTATTGCTCAAGAAGGCTTAGAAGGCTAAGGAAGGTGTTGAAGGTACCGCAAGGTGATAGACGTCATTTTAAGAGAAAAGATATTACGGCAACTATGGTCAGCGAAGACAAGTTTCTGCAAGTGCCCTTGATTATGGCTGAGCGAGCATGGAGCTTTGCGATGCAGTTGCGCCAAGAGTCTAACACGGAACCGAGAAAGAAGTTTCATCTGATATCAAGGTTGAAGAAAGCAGCCGCATACTCCTTACAGTTACAGGAGTTAATAGAGGTATGCTTGTATTAAAAATGGCTATAATATTAAGTGTTTAATTTGTCTGTATTTTTATATATATATATATATATATATCTTTATCAATGTTTTCATTATTTCTATTTCATTGTTTCAATTGCTAAGATTATAATTGATATTATTTTTTATATTATTTTGATATTATTTTATATTCTAGAATATAAATTGCGATGCACGTACGAAACTGGAGGCTCAAGCCTATGTAGCCTGGATGAATGGTTCCTTGCAGTTCGAACTACAGTTGTGGAAACAAGCTATGGAAAATCTTCAGAAGGCACAGGTAGTCTATGGCAATCTGGCGTCTGCACTGCCGGAAGCAGAACAGGTCATGTATAAGGCGCGTGTTGAGGAGTTAGCTCCTAGTCTCAGATATTGCGCTTATAACATTGGAGACATTAGCGCTATGGACGATCTAATGCAGATGCGCGGGCAATTGAGTGGCGAGTTGATGGCAAGTTTGGATTCTTTAATCGCTCAGACGCGAGAAAAACAAGCTAACATCGAGGAAGTAACATGGTGTGGAAAATCTTGCGGCACGGTGCCGCCGCGGGCGGCTGGTCTAATCATCGCGGATTCCAGATTGAATCAAGCTCTGGAGAAGGCTGCCACTAATCAAGCAAAGATCGATCTATTGGAGGCACATTTGATAGATTGCAAGGACGCTCTGTTGGCGGTGCGTGATCACTTCAAGAACGAGTTGAAGAATAAGGAGGACAAGTGGTCGGCACCACAGCATTTGATCAATTATTTGCAATATATTCGATTGTCTCGCACGCTGGAACGCAATCTGGCATTGGTAAAGGCGGCCGAGGAATCGGAGAAAGCTAAGCCGCAAGATATAGTGCGTCTGTACGAGGCGGCGTTACATAATCTTGTGGAGATATCTCAGTTGCAAGACGATGCAGAATTCTTGGAAGAACAAGAAGCAAAAACGAAGTGTTACAGGGCCTTCAGATGTTTTTATATGGCACAGAGTCTCGCCAATTTGCATCGTTGGCGCGAAGCTATGGCTTTATATCAGAGGTCGCTGCAACATGTTAAAGATGCATTTAAATATGACAAGATTCTTCCAGTTCCTCTGAAGGAAGCTTTATGCAATTTGGAAACTTCCGTGGAGGCTGCACAGTATGCCGCTCATGCCTACAGCGTTCTAGAAGATGGTCAGGAGGAGGAGAGTGGAACCAGTAAGCTTGCCAAGAGCAAGAAACCGTTATACGAACGTTTGCACGAATACAGGGAGGATCCAGCGCTTCTGACGAAGCAACCGAACGTTTACAAACTGCCACCACCGATGCGCAGTATTCCCTGCAAACCTCTTTTCTTTGATTTGGCCTTCAACATGGTCGAGTTCCCTGATCTATCGCACAAAATGGGCGATCAGGCCAAGAAAGGACAGGCTGGACTCACCGGTTTTGTCAAAGGTCTTTGGGGTTGGGGTAACAAATGAATATTTTATACATAGCTTTAAACATTTGATATGCAAAAGAACTTTAGATACATTGTACAGACAGTATTGTCATGGCACTGTATATTATTCCTGTGTCTCTGCAATATGGTGCAATCATATTGGTCTCAAAAATATTTTATTCTAGTGCAAGTTGAATTTGCATCATGCCAATATTATTGAAGGAAAGAAATAAAATGGAACACTTGTATGTCAGGATCTATTTTTTGCCCTTTGATAATCCATTTCTTTTTTATGAAATATGCAAGTACCATATGATAAAATATTTTTTTATTTTTTCCAATTCCATATGCTGTGGTATAAAACAATTATCTCACAAAGATATTTGTATATACAATCTTCTATATATAAATTTATCTGAGATAAAGATGAGATAATAGCATCACATGCGGTATCGCAATAATGGAAAATCACGCATATATGGTTCAAATTCAGAATGTTTTTAAGCCTCTTTACTCTTAGTAAGTTCTTCCACTAATTTCCTAAACACCTGTGCAACTTGACTGTCGGGTAACGTTACCAAGATACTTTGTCCTTTATCTGCTAACTTGCCAACTTGTGGATCTATAGGTACCTTGGCTAAGAATGGAACTTTTACCATTTCTGAAAGAGCTATCCCACCACCTGAGGAGAATATATTAGTACATTCCTGTAAAGAATAAAATTTATTAAAACTATAGACAACACACAGAATTACAATTGTGAATATGAAAAAATATTTACTGTACATGAAGGACAAACAAAACCACTCATGTTTTCGATGATGCCGATTATATGAATTCCAGTTTTTCTACAAAATGTCACTTCTCTCAGAACATCGTCTACTGCAACTGCTTGTGGTGTGGTCACTATAATCGCACCGTCACATTTGACATTTCTGTAATAATTTCAAACAAATTTCACTATAAATTATTTTTCCTTATCTACAGTTAGATAACAAAAGTTTTCTGTAATGTTATCCACCAACTTTAGATTCTCCATAACTGTAATGTGTTCATCAGAAGTGCCAGGTGGAGTGTCGATAATTAAGTAATCGATATCCTGCCAAACCACATCTGTCAGAAACTGTTTAATCATACCATTCTTCTTGGGTCCGCGCCAAACTACGCTATCGTTGTGACTTTTCAGGAGGAAACCAATCGACATGACAGACAGTTTCTTCTCTGAATCGGCAAATACTGGTATCCATCTGTCCAATTTGCATGATTCATTGATTCATGGCGTATAATTTTTGTTAAGAAATTATCACTCAAATAATAAAACGCACCCTTCGGAGGATTGATGAACATCTTCCCCTTCTAAGTTTAGTAAATAAGGCACGCTAGGGCCACAGAGGTCGACATCCAAGATTCCAACCTGTCGTAATTTACAATTGTATTCAGTTTTAATTATTCGATTAATTTTCATGGAGGTTAAGCTGTATCGCAAAAATACTTTGCTTCAAAATGGAAATTGAAAAGGTGATTTGTTATAATGATTATTCTTCATGGCATTAATAATAATATAGAAAAAGTTTTAAAATTATTTCAACGAAATATTATTTAAGAACATAATTATTGAACGAAGCATCTTAAATTTTTAGAACTCGAGAGAATCGAGTACTCACTCGAAAGCCGGATTCCTTCAAGGCGAGTGCCAGCTGAGTACTGATTGTCGATTTGCCGACGCCGCCTTTTCCTGAAAGTACTAACAACACGTGCTTCACTCCTTCCAACATTGTGAAAAAAAAAAAAATTAATAATTGATCGACGACAGAAAACCGAATTGGAGACACACGACACACGAGATCGTGAAATGATATCGCGACCGAGTCGATTCCGCAACACAAAAGGATAAACGAGGTCACGTTAAGTTTTCACATGACCGCAGATAATCAATCACGTTCGACCATGCGTAGTGATGTAAAGCTCAAATGACAATTCCGGCGTTTTGTATTCCTTCGTGTTGTAAACATAACCTCAACGTGACATTCCACCTGACGACACTTACGGCGTTATTCATCATCAAGTTACGCAACTACATTGCGAAGCGCACGATAGAAGAATTTTTAGATTCTTCAGTTCTCTTTCAGTTTAATATCGAATAAATCCGATCGAATAAATTTAATATCGATAAAATAAAATGGAAACTATAAAATTAGAACTTTACAAAATCGACTCGATTGTGCCAAGTTTATCGCTTGACATTTACTCGCAATAATGAAGATCATATATATATATTTTTTTTATTATGAGTTTCTTTTAATCATTTAATTATATTAAAATTTCGCATTCGAGGTTTAAACATTTGGCTTTCAGTGTTTAATTCTCAATGCCAAGTTCATATCACGTTCGAAAAGTCCCGCGTCTTCGTGTGGCGGCGTGAAGTTGTCGGCGCGAGGCGGCGACCCGCAGCGGCCTGAAGGTAGCCGCGGTACGCGTCACAGCCGCGTCAGCGCCCGGTGGTCGCCCGCCTGGCAGACATTAGTTAGCCGCGCGTCCATCAGAGCGCGCGTAGCCGCATGCCGCGTTGCTGAGTGATTCGTACGCGCGCCGCGTCGTGTCAGCCAGCCAGCCGTCTGGTTCGCCGCTACGTCGACGTGCTGTTTGTCACCGTCGTCTCGTCGTTCGCAATATCGTCCCGGCATTCACATAAGGAACGAAGTGCCAGATCTAACGCGGATCATCTCGCGAACGGGATCATCTCGTGCGCGCCACCATGGATCACATAGGCCTGCTGTTGCAGCATTCGCAATACGTGTACGCGATTCCCGTGGGTATCGTGCTGATATGCGCCATGCTCGTGTTCGCCTTCGGCTTCAAGAAGGCCGAACAGCCGCCGTTCGCGCAGCTCTCCGCGGGCTCCGACGTGGACCGGAAGCTCGCCAAGAAGCGCGGCAAGCTCCGCGAGAAGGTTAGTGAAAAACCACCGACATCGGCTAAACGCGACCCGGGCGCGCGCGCGTTTTTCCTTCCTGTCTCTCTTTCTCCCTCTCGCACTCTCGCCGCATCCTCCCCGCGCCCATTTTTCTCGTAGACACGTCGCGATCGCCCGCCATATGGTGGCTCGTTTGTGGACGCGAGTCGATGCACACGCACACATGCCCGCTAATCAGCTGGTCCCTCCGGTTCAAGAGGGTGGCTCGCGAGATGGCTGCTTTCCCTTTTCCTCCTTCCCCCGCGCGACGTAACGCCGCGATGAGAGTGTCTGTTTTCTTTGACAGCGTGGCTCATGGACATGGACGGCATCCCCGTCACGTTTCCAAGACATTCATCCCGCATTCTTGCTAGCATTCAATAAGTCCCTTCTTTTTATCGGCGCTTTCTACACTCGCTTTTTGCTTTCTTTCTCTTCTCAAAGTTTGACCGTGATTCGTGCATCAAACTTGTAATTGGACTGTTTTGATTTTTAAATGTGCAATAACATTGAATAAATATAGAGAATTTTTATTTAATTTTATAAAATGCTTATAAATATTGATATTTTTTTTTTCAAAAAAGATGCTTTATATTTTAATATTAGGCGGTATATAATTGTTGTAGAATTATTTGAACGGTTTTTATTTATTTTATTGTAGAAAGCTGCTAATGGACAAGTTACGTCTGAGAAAACAAGTCCTGTTAAGAAGACATTAGCAGCGAAAGCTGAAGCTCCTAAGAAGACTGCAAAAGGAGACGATGTTGATGGTAAGTTGAAAGAGCGTAAACAAGAAGATAACAAGATTGTCGCTATTAAGAAAGAAAAGGAGCAATCTTCAGCTAAAGTTGGCAAAGAAAATAAAATGGAACAGGCAAAGAATAAGAAAAATTTGAAGAACTTGTTCCAGGAAAAACCAGTGGACTTTGACGATGGTTTGTTGATTTACATATATTACCATTAATAGATAAGACTTATTTTCCGCATATCATTGTTTTGGGCTGTTATCTATTAGTGTTATTATTATAATTGATAATAGGAGATTGGGAGCAAGCTTATTCGCGCAAGGATAAGAAGAATAAAAAAAAGGAGGAGGAATCTCCTTCAAAAAAGAATAAGAAAGCATCTAAGAAGGCTGATCTAATAAACGAGGCTAAGCAGAAAGAACAAGAGAAACCCGAGGTCAAAGATAAGACTGCTAAGGAAACCGAAAATAAAGAGCTCAAGGAAAAGGAGAAGAAAGAAGTGATTCTTACGTCTATTTCCAATGAAGAGATTGATAAAACTAAGGAACCGCAAAAAGAAGAACAGAGCAAGGTACATTTATACATATTTCGCATAACATTAAAATTTTTTGTTGGCTATATATAACTGAAATGTTCGGTTGCAGGTCGAGAAAGTTGAAAAAGAAGAAAAGAAATCTGGAAAGTCGAAAAAGAACAAGAAACTTTCTGAGGGCGAGAATACACCTGTTTCAGTACCATCCACTCCAAAGACAGATAATAAGCCCATCGTGGAAGAGCCGCAGAAGAAGCCGGTCAACATGGAGAAGGTAGCTAATAATGTGGAAGAGAATAAAGTGGTGGAAAATAAGGAAAAAACCGCTGTGTTCGACGAATTAGGAGGTTTGTTGCATTGACAAAAAAAATATAAGATAATTTTCTTTCCAAATTATTGAATGTACCGTTTGTAATTGTTTTATATAGACGTCTGGACAGAAGCAAAGTCCCAGAAAAAGAGTAAAAAAAAGGCACGTAAAGATAACTGAGGATGATTATGCGTAATGCTAATGATGTTGTTCCTTTCGAAAAGGAATAGAGTGAGAATTCTATTCGGTCCAAAGGACGTTTGTCGCTATCGACAAATCAGGTGTGTTTCAAATTGCTTGCTAATCACCTGACCAAATCGTTCCTTTCCCCTTGTACATAATACCAATCCAATTTAGGTTGTTCAATAATGACTTTTTAGTTATCATGACTTCGAGATTGCGCGAGAACGTCACGTAGGAAGATTTTTTGTACGTTTTTTTCATCTCTTGTAGTCCACTATTTTGCATTTAATGAGAGTGGCATAAGTCATAGTTTTCACATTTACTAGATAATTCTTGTACACATATTAGATTTCTTAGATATCTTTACACACATGTCCATAATAGGTATTATTTCATTTGCATAAATATAGCTATATATATATATATATATATATATATATATATAGAGCAGATCTGTATGATAAAATTTTGTAATGGTTATGAATGATACTTATACCATTTACATTTTATGTCTTTACGTTTTAATAATCTTAGAAAGAATATTTTGTATAATCATGCTATTTCTACATTAAGAAGCAACAATTCTGTATACATTATCGTATCTCGCTGTTACTTAAACTCTGATTCTTCTCACATTGATATCTCATATACGTGTATGAACGGTTGACAGGCAGAGAACATAGAAAGTACATTTCGTATATCTTACAGTAATATTCATAATGCAGGACAATCTTCGGAAGACAAACTTATATTGCTGATGTATGGAGTACGTTTTAATCAAATATTATATTTTTCTATATACAATTAGTCGCGCTTAGACTAATTATTTTTTGCATTGGACGCTCGACTCTATTTTGTAATAGTGGATTCTTAGTGCATTCCCATTTAAATACATCAGTAATATAAGTTTTATATATGGGAGAATATAAATAATTATGTAAATTCATGGTGGTAGAAGTCATTCAAATGTGATAACGACGATGAATAACTTAAATAGAGCTTGATTTATACTCGTGCTGTGCAACAGAATATGTAATATATAAATGTTGAAATTGAGAGACAAAATTTATGTTAATGATATATTACAGTGATTTACAAAGAATGATTTGTTAATTATTTAATGCTGTTGCATTCCAGTTTCAAAATTCAACTATGACTTCGAAAGAAAATTTATTCGGTAGAAAACAAGAGAGAGAGAGAGAGAGAGAGAGAGAGAGGGGGGGGGGGGAGAGAGAGAGTATGCTAATATTTTTGCAATATAGATATACCTGTATTAATATTAGGTATAACGTTACGAAGAGATATTGATTTTTTTATTGACTACTTTTAGAAATAGAAAGTATATATTTTTATTTTCATTTATATATGATAGCTAGCAATTTTACTTACAAACACGATCGAGTACTAACATTTTGCTGTCGCGTTCTTTTGATTATGTTTCTGCAATTATATGGTAATTAAGACACAGGAAGTATTTGATAATTTTTACAATTATCGTAATTATAATTAATAGATCTCATGGTTTCACAACTTCTATTTTACAAGAAAAGCATGAGGATAGAAAAGAAAATAAGAACAACTAAAACTATTTTTTTATATAACTTTTTTGTACAATTATTTATTATATCAAATGTTACTTTGCAAACAAATTTTTTTAAACATTTATCGTCACAATAATTTATGAATATTTTGAATAATCAGACTATTTAGTAATCGAGACGATCAAATGTATAGCAAAACTATTATTTATGAACAAACTCAACCGTTCATCTCTCATACTGAATGGGTAATAGGTCAATCTTTTAATCACGCATTAGAAGTAATCTATAAAAAAGATTCTATCATATAAATATTTTATTGCTGTCAGAGTATGTTATCAATAATTCCTCTATTGCTATTTAGACGCTGAGCTGTATAAAGCAAGCACAAGAGTTATATATTAGCGATATCGGAAAAAAAATTCAAATTTCTCTCAGAGAGTGTCTAGCTTATATTTTATCAGAAATATAGAGAAAGAATGTGAATATATATATATATATATATATATAAGAAATTACGTGAGCGAATTGATGTGAATGACCAGATTATTATCGTTGTTGTGTGTGACATTTTATTCTAAATAATTTACGAATTAAGAGGTATTTGTTAAAAATTGCATAAAATTACATGTATCAATAATTTTAAGGGAAAAAAGGGAGAGAGTGAGATGATTTGCGATGTATGACAATAGTGTGATAAGAGTACTATATCTGCTTGTATGTTGCAAACTAAATGAATCACTCGTAGCTTTTATTGTGTAAAAGGGGATCTTGAGGAGGAAAATATCTATCCTGTTTGAATAGCCATTCATATTTTGTATACGGGACATTAATATATTCGCATAAGTATACACGCGCATACGAGATCATCGTGTAAGTAAAATTCCAGCATTACTTTCGCGAAAGATTCACATGGTGATGAATCCGTTGCATGGAATTTACAGAAAGAAAGAAGTTTAAGATAATTTATAAAATATACCGAGCGAGCTTGAATTACAAACCAGCAAGAACTATTATCATGCATAAATCAAACCGCTTGTGTCGATTGTATATACCCCCGTGCCAAAAGCCAGCATTATCTCCTCTGGATCATGTTCAAGGCTGAATTTCGTACAATAATCCGTGGTATCAAGGAAACAACAATCCAGAGTATCAAAGGAAATTTTAGCGATGCTATTTATAGCCATTCTGTACGTTTAGGTCTTTCATGATCGATAATCACAAGACTGCATGAATTTCCTTTCATCATGACACACATCGCTTGACTCTTTGCGGCATTGTAATCATCGAAGAATGTCAATTTAACAATAATTAGCGATCTGAATAGCTGACCGAGTTGTTAATTTACAATAGAATTAAGTTCTTTTCTTCAAAACCGCTATGAAATTATTTTTCAAGTCTCTCTCTCTGTGCAATAGAGCTATATATGTACGTGATTTCGTGTATCGCAAAGAGCTGAAGCGGCAGGTAAAGAAATATCTTTACGAGCAGTACCGATTTGGATTTCAGTACGGGAAAATTATTATTATTATTATAAAATATCAAATTTCATACTTTAAGAATACACTGAAGAATAAATTTTGCTTTGTTATCTAAAGATAAGTATGAATATACGACGGGATTGGGCGTAACGTAACATCAACAACGTTGATGACTTGTGAAAAAGTAGTACACTCGTGAAGCTAAAGAATGATTTAATACTGTTTAATAATGATCCAACCGTTAGTCTAATGAATTAGTTAGCGGAGTACTTACACTCGCATGGGGAAAAAAAGTGAAGTGGAGATTCTTGGAAGGGTGACTTTCGAATTGCGAGGAAGAAATAGCATATTTTTCTAAGTATTGTCCCAAATCGCCACGTCGCCTACGTCGCGCGATATTCGCGACGAGTAGTATTTAGCGAAACGTACTGATTGTACATCGCGCATTTCGAATTCGCGACAGAAGTGAAGAACGTTCGTTATCACAGGGTTCTGCGACGAACACAGCGGAGAGAGCGGAGAGAGGCGAGGATATTTGCATGAGAACGAGAGACGGGGAAGGCGAATCGAAGGCGAAATTGTAAAATCAGAGATATGTTATATTGCCACTGTACATATGTATATTAACGAATAATAATGTCTTTATTAAATGTGCAATGTTGCGTTGTACCGGGATGGACTCTGCAGCGGCAGGGGCCTAGCGATCAGATTTTTACGGATATTTTTGAAGGATCGATCAGCGTCCGACGATACGTGTATGACCTGCTTGAAGATGACACGGGTCAAATTTCGTGAATTTCAAATGGATTTGATCGACGGGATTTGCGGACGAGTCAGGGACACTACAAGATGTAGAATTGTATAGTTTTGTAAAGGATTTCTCTCTCAAGAATTTGACTAGTTTCATTTTCAAAATCGGGCCAGCGCCGATATCTCCGATTGCTACAAATCCATAGTATGCCGTGCATTTTTAAGGCTGATTAATATGTCTCTCAGTATGGTCCACATGTTGAAGCAGCGAACTGCGAACTTATCTCTCCGATGCATCGAAAATAATGACAGCGCAATTACTTGGCCTACTTTGGACGCGTGACACGATATAGCTTGTAGTTTTACGACTATACGGCACACACGAGGACTCTGATCGCACTCGAAATATCGACTGTAACATAAAGATAAGATAAGAAGAAGAGAGAGAAAGAGAGAGAAAGAGAGAGTAAATGAAAGCGCGGCATGACAGTGTCGAATATATATTATATAATAGGTATGTAATAGAATTACGTATATAATTTATTTTATTCACCGGAGGATTGTTGCGACCACGACAGCGTGTGACAAATTAATATTATATAAAAAAATCCATAATAAATGCATAATAAATATTATATTATTATATATATATATATATATATGATATAAAAGAAGAAAGCATACGGTGTGTAAAATGCGTGTGTTTCGATTAACTTAAATCTTATCGTTAGCTTATGTGAATGTTAGTAATGTAACCAAGGAAACTAAGGAAATGACATAAACGAAACACTTGCATTCGAAACTAATAGAAGATATGATATCGACGAGAAATATTCTGTTTCTGCAAATCGCACAGGATAATACGCTTCTCTCTCTTCTTGAAATTAATATATATATATATATATATATATATATATAAAGATATATGTATATATACACATATACATACATAAATATATATTTTCACATTTATCTTGCTCGGCGAACAGAACATTTCTCGCGAAGATATGCTTTTCGGTTGTGATATTTACGGAAAATTGTATGAGTAGTAAAATGAGTTTGAAAAACAAGTTGGAAAAAGACAGGAGAAAGAAAGAGAGAGGGAGGGAGAGAGAGAGAGAGAGAGAAGAGAGACAAACTGAATAAAAGTTATATTTTTTCAGCATTTAATAGAGAGCATTTACTGCGCCCGTCCGACTCGCATATGTACATTTACTTACTGTTTAAAGAAAATTTTGAATTTGTTTTTCCTTTAATTAATCGAATATATTTTTATTTATTTCGCTTTCTTAATTATTTTTTTATATTACTAAAAATGCTAAAATTTTACCTATACACGAACCTTATTTACTTTATTTATTTATCTCATCTAAATATTATGGATAAATAGATCGACAAAAATTTATATACCGCATATATTTAGTTACAGTTTTATTAGATTAATATTTTTCTTTATATTCATCTCCGAGAAACTTTTTATACTACAAGAACAAATTATGTATTATACAAATAGATATATAAGATAGATTTTAGAGGATATGCATTTTCAGACTTTCCAATTATTTTTATTTTATTTTAACATCGTAACGATTACTTGCGTAAATGGCCCTTGCCTTTCTTCGTATATTTACTACATTTCCTTTTAAATTGTTTCGCCGGTTTTTCATCTTGCCCTCTATTATTCCTCGCCTTAGCAGATTTACTTTCGAGATCCGTTATCGATCTTCTCGCCTTGCTGTTGACTAACAGTCTGGCAGATTTCCTGGATTTTCTGCTTTTACTCTTGACCCTTTTCTTTCCCTTTTTCTTCTTTTTCTTCTTACGGTCCATTCTGGCGATAATAGCTTCAGTGTCCGCGGATATTTTAATCTTCGATTGCTGAGTGGCGATTGTTACTCTCGTGAAAGAATCATAAAGGACGTCCCCGCAAAATTCGCCGAAGCAATATTCCTCGCCGCATTCTCTGCAGATCTTCACGCTACTTTCGATTATCCCCGCGCGATTCTTACTTCGTCTAATGGGACTCGTTGGCGAACGACGTTCTTTCATTATCGTCTTCACCTCTAATTTGCCCATCTCCACCTTGAAGAACGGAGAGATCAGTTTATATTTTGTTTCTGCGTTCGGACAAAATTGCAAACGATATCTATTAAAAAATTGTGTAAAATTAATCCTCACCAATCTCGAGAACATTTCTTCGTCTTGGCGGAGCTTCGGTCTGATCGGAGTCAGCATACGCCAATCGATAGCGATTTGTTGCAGTTCCTGCAGATCCAATTCTCTCATATCTGGTGGAACCGGATCTCCATAAGTCCATTCTCTGCTAATGTTCTTAAGTTCCTTCTTGGTCGCTTTCCACGAAAATTCTTTGTCACGAACTTTCGTGTCCTCTCTTTTTACCTTTGAGCGAGTTTTTTCTGATTAATTAGATCCTATTTTTTTTTATATATGCTAATTTTTTATATATGCTATAAATTTGTAATGTATATTAAAATGGCTAGAAACCTTTTCCGGTTTAATCTTAAATTCTGGACAGTGCTCTTTGAGTCGGCGAAACTCCTCATAAGAGTTGCAAGTCGCTTTACTTAAGTCAGGTATTAAATTCGCGTCTTTCTTGTCGTCCTTCAATAGATCATCCAATTGGAAGGCCATTATCTAAATCTGCAACGAAAATGCGAAAAATACGTTTAAGTGCGTCTTGTCGTTTGCACGAGAAAACAATACTCCTCGATGCAACCCCTTTCGCGTTTTACTCGATCTCACTTTCTACGCAAATGAAAAGAAAAACAAAATGTTCTAGTGGCAACAAAAATCTTGCGGGCGCTTAAAAGATTTCGGACGCAGCGGGTGAGACCAGACATCGTTCGGAGTCCCACTCGATCTGCTTCATCAGAAGTCCCTGAAAAAAGATAAATGTATCTTAAAAAATAAACTTTTTGATAACTCGATATTGAAAAAAATTCAAACAACATTCGTTTGACATTTCTGGAATATCAATGTCAAATTTAAACAACGAAATATTTGAGTAATGACTTTGTGTGATTTTTTAAAATAATTATTTAAAATAATTTTATTATATTAATATTTAATTTAATTTTTAATTAATTACGATAATTATAAGAATTGATCTTATTCGCTTTTTACATACGCTTCTCAATGACGACAACTTGGATAAAATTTCTTGTCCGCACCAGACATTAGAGTTATTATCCGATCGTTTTGCCTGATTCGTATCGTTCTCCGATTGTAATTTTTCGACACGCTCTTCGATATGGATCTTCCCGTTTTTGTCAATCCGCAGAGGTATGACAGAATTCAGACTGTCCATCGATAAATCGGCGTCATAATTCTCGACTTTCGCTTTACGCCTAATAATACTTCGGTTCTTCGACTTACTGTTATTCAATTTTCGTCGATCGGGAGACGGCGATCTAGTAAAAATTAATCCAATGTCTTGGAACGATTTATGTGTATTAACTTTCAATTTTCTTAAATTAATTTTAGAAATTTAATTTTTAATTTCGCCTTTTGAAAATTTTTTTACCTGGACCCTTCGTCACTGGACTCGACTCGGCGCCTTCTTAATCGCAATCGTCTTTGATAGTGCGGGTCTTTCTCACTTTGCGTTCGATATCGTGTACCTGGGCTAAAAATATCTTCAATTCTTACATTCGCAAATGATTTAATTACTTCAGTGTTATTATAATATTTTTTTAATTACCGATTGGCGTTCCATCGCGGTCTGCTGTCGAGCGTAGTTTTGGGCTGCGATTTGGATCGCGGAAGTGACTTCATAGGAATTTCTTCGGAACCCGTATTATTCGACCTTTGAATAATTACAATTGAGCTGAATTACTGAAGTATCGTAATTTTTGTAAAATTTTTCTAAGCGTTTCCTGCCAGGCGAAAACAATAGCGGATTTAAGCTTTGTCAAATTCAGCAAGATGCGGAGCAAACCTCAAGCAGCAAACTCGAACGAGAGAATCCAAATAAAAAGAGAATCACAGCAAACAATGTCAATCACAAATGAAGAGAAACGAGGTGTAGCCAAGTATGCTTTCTAATCTCTCAAGAAAAATAATTAAGAGCATTTCAACTTACTGGGCACTTTCCTCGCGCGGATCGATAGACATTTCATGATAAAGCGTCTTTTCGTTCATCAAGCTTATTATCAAACTGTACAGTATGAAATAAAAAAACGATAATTACCGGCAGGTACTACCGCATGCAGGGAAGGACACAGTCGTCGCTTCGGCTCTAAGAAGCCCGGAAATGCGACATCGAGATCTCGCGGTGGCGACTCACTTTTCAACGGTTCTTCGATTAGCGTTCGTCGTGTCCTTCCGGTCCTTCGTGGTATCTTGGTCCCGAATCGACTGATCCTGCAACTTCTCTCGCAACTCCTGGATGTCGGATTCCACGTCTGTCTGCGTGCCGAAATCCCGACCGGCCGGTATTCTGTACTTGCTCGGCGTCAGCAATCTGTTCTCCACGATGATGGACGAGGCGTCCCTCGAGGACCTCCTCGGGTTCCTAGGACTCCTCACGATCGTGTTGATTCCCAGCGACAGGTAGTCCGTGGGATTCTCCGTGAATCTCGGCGTCATCACCAGATTCACCAGCTGCAGGTTCGCCTTGTTCAGGATCTCCGGATCCTCCAGCCGACCGCTCAGCACGATCGCCACGTCTTTGCTCACGGGGACTTGGAGAGACCTCGGATTCACATCCAGCGTGGTCTCCTCCGATTTGTCTGCGTAATTCGTTCGCGGGTGAATCTCCTTCGTGTCTTTATCGCTTTCGACCTCTCGATGGTGAGGCTCGGCCTTGCTGGCGTTCCGCGGACTGGATCTCTCCTCTTGATAACTAATCGTACTTGCGCTTTGCTTCTGCGTCTGCGAGTAGTTCTGTTCCTCGCGTTTGTCATTTGTATTCGGGGTCGCGTTCGGGGACTGTTGTGTCACCACGTCAGTACTCTCGTACTCAGTGTATTCCTCTCGCTTTCGCCGCTTCTTTCGTTCCTCCATCGCAAGTCGCTCCGCGGCTTCTAGAACTTCACGCATCGCTTGCGCCTTCCTCAGCTTCGCTTCCTCCTTCTCGCGCAGTATCCGCTGTTCCTCTTCGAATCTACGGCGAGAATTCGTCGAGCATGGTTTATTTTTCTTTTTTAATGTTTTATATTTATTTTACCTCTCTTTGTCTCTTTCCCTCTCTCGCCGGATCCGCTCCTCTTCCAACATTTCTTCTCTCATCCGTCGCTCTTTCTCCTCCTTCCTCTGTCTGTCCTTTTCCTCGAGCTGTTGCTTGATGGCGTTCTGAAGTTCCAACGCTTTCTGCCGTCTCGCTTCGCGTTCCTGAAGAATTTCCGTGTCCACCGGAATATTCTGACCCCGAAGATAAGATACCTTGTTGATATCCGAGCCGGTTGAACCGGTCGTTGAACTGTCCGGGCTGCTGGCGCTGTCATGATTGATTACTAGGACCTTAACAAAGAGAAAAGTCATATGAATTTCTTTGATCGATATATAAAAGTTGATAAACAAAGCAAATATTCTTAAATTCTTTTCGAGGATGCTCAACAAGTCAAATCATTACTTGGCTCGACTGTCCTAATCTTGATAGCCAAGAAGGCGGCGGTGGGTCTCCTCTCGCTGCGTCTTGACCCCAGACACTACCCCACCTTGGTCTATTGAGTTCGCCCATTCTGCCCGGCGAAAGTCTCCTCGAGGGTGGCAGTGAACTCTCCGGGGTAGTGCAGTAAGGATTCTGCCACGTTTTCTCCGTCATTTCCATTCTGGTCGCTGCTTTATCAACCAGAATTCCTCGAGAAAGAAGAAGAAAATGCAGATATTTTATTATTATTGACAAAAGAAATGATTGGAGAACAAAATATGTTAAAATTACTGTCATCTCTTATAGAAATTTAATATTCAAAATAAATAATTTCTAATATTAAATTGGCCAATATTAAGATAGATTTTTATAAGGGCTGACAGAAATTTAACTTAATACTGGCCAATATAATACTAGAAATTACTTATTTTGAATATTAAAAACACTGCTAAACAATACTGCTTTTAATATTTAAAATAAGTAATTAATCAGTATCTTTCAATATTAAATTTCTATAAGAGAGATTCAAGAGATGTTTATCAAAGAATATGTCGAAAAATTTCATCTCTTTATGTTTATTTGAATATTATTCGTCAAGCGAGATTTTGTATAAGATTCTTTTTGATTTCACATTCTGATAACGTAATTTAAAAAATGGAAATGGGCAGGACTCACTTTGTCCCGCCTGTGGTACATCCACGGAATCGCTAGCGTAACCGGAAGTCTCGCCTTCGCGTTCTTCACCCGGCGAGCCGTAATGTCGTACCTCTTTTTGGCTCTCGCGACGTTCGTTAGATCGATGGCGACGGTGTTCCAGTTTTTGCGATCTTTGTGACTGGTATCGCGATCCTTCCACGCCGAAGTCACGCTGTTGTTGTTCCTATAGGGCAAGATGGTAACGATAAGACGCCTCCAGGAAGCGAAAGGGAGGCGAGCTTGCGTGATCGAATTGCGAGGGTTCCGGCTTTTGTGAGGGGAGGAATTATGTTACTTCGTGTCCTATATATGTGTCGCGGTTGAATATTATTACTTTCGTACCTGGCGGAGACGGAACGCAATGCATAAATCATGCACGATCTTATTTCTTATTTTAACCCGCTTACATATGAAATGAAAGCCGCGACACGAGCGACTCGCACAACAATACTTCTTTGTAAAATAAAAGAAATGCACGTATGATTTATTAACCGTAGAAATGTTTGCAAAAGTTGAAAAGAAGAGCTGTCAATATAAGTCCTCCATTTTTACAATTAATCATCTTTAATTTTCTTAAAGGGAAAATAAAGTAGACCACTACGTTGAATTTTTCACAGTCGCAGAATAATTCAGCCAGGATATATTTTAGGGTAATGAGGGTTGCGATAACATCAGATTTATATGATTCGATTCCAACAGTAGGGGCTAATAAGATAGCCATAATGTCCGCTCGTCACTCTTAAGTTTGAAAGCGAGGTGTATAGCCTTGGGGTCGTTGAACTTCAACGGCGCGATAAGAATCGATTTGCCGGACTGCCTTACTTTTGCTTTTTCCCTCGCGAAAAGAGCAATGTACTATCGAGGGTCATTCGCCATTTATGAAATCGTGATTAGACGTGGTCGTTAATTTTGATCGATCGTCGGATCCCGAAAGCTCGAGTAAGAATAATTTCTTTCTAAGTGGACGAGTAATCAATTTTATATTTGCTATATCTAATTGTATGTATGTGTAATTTCTAGAAACTGCATTCTTCGCAGAAAGAAATGTTGTTCATTCAAATAATTTAAACATCTAAAAAATCAACTTATAAAAATCGAATTATTAAATCTTTTTTTTTAAACTTTCTCATATAATCTTTTATTTTTAGAGCTAGGCTCAGCTGATAATTTATTATTAAAAGAAAATATATATATAATTTATTTAATATTAAAAGTAATTTAATGAGAAAATACGTACCAGCCGGCAAAAATATTGCCGTTGTTCCTTGTTGAAAATTGGAGGCAAACTGGGACTTCTGCGCCTGACTTGCGAAGATTCCACCTGATCCCGAAGATTAATTAAACTACCGCCATTGTAGTCGAGGCATTTAAGGTTGCTGTTGCCATTCTCGGAACTTTCCGTCGCTAGACTCTTCAGACTGACGGTGCTCCCATAATGTCCAGAACGAAGGGGTTGTGCGGAGGGTCTATCCTTTATTTCCCCCAAGGACAATCTGGCTTCATTTGCGTATGTGCTATTTTGAAGATATTTGTTTTATGTATCATCAGAAACGAAAATTTTCAATTTCATCTTAATAGAAAAAATAATATTTAAAAACTCCTTAATAGGAAAAAATATGTGCGAAGATGGGAAAAACTAGATGGAAGCTACATTGAAAAAAACTGTATGGGAAGTAGACGCAAAAAACTATGTGGGGACTAGATGGTAAAAACTATGTGAGAACTAGAAGAGATAAACTATGTGTAAGCTATATCGGAAAAATTCAGAAAAATTATGTGGGGGACTAGATGGGAAAAACTAGATGGGGGTTATATGGGAAAAATTCAGAAAAATTATGTGGGAAGAAGATGGGAAAAACTATGTGAAAACTAGATGGGAAAAACTATGTGGGAAGAAGATAGGAAAAACTATGTGGGAACTACATGGGATAAACTATGTGTGCGTTAGATGGGAAAAATTATGTGGGAACTAGATGAGAAAAACTATGTGGGAAGAAGATGGGAAAAACTATGTGGGAATTAGATGGGAAAAACTATGTGAGAAGAAGATGGGAAAAACTATGTGGGAACTAGATGGGGAAAAACTATGTGGGAAGAAGATGGGAAAAACTATGTGGGAAGAAGATGGGAAAAACTATGTGGGAACTAGATGGGATAAACTATGTGGGAAGAAGATGGGAAAAACTATGTGGGAATTAGATGGGAAAAACTATGTGAGAAGAAGATGGGAAAAACTATGTGGGAAGAAGATGGTAAAAACTATGTGGGAACTAGATGGGACAAACTGTGTGGGAAGAAGATGGGAATAACTATGTGAGGACTAGATGGGAAAAACTATGTGGGAACTAGATGGGAAAAACTATGTGGGAAGAAGATGGGAAAAAACTATGTGGGAAAAAGATGGGAAAAACTATGTGGGAAGAAGATGGGAAAAACTGTGTGGGGACTAGATGGGAAAAACTGTGTGGAGACTAGATGGGAAAAACTATGTGGGAACTAGATGGGAAAAACTATGTGGAAAGAAGATGGGAAAAACTATGTGAGAAGAAGATGGGAAAAACTATGTGAAAACTAGATGGGAAAAACTATATGGGAAGAAGATGGGAAAAACTATGTGGGAAAAAGATGGGAAAAACTATGTGGGAAGAAGATGGGAAAAACTGTGTGGGGACTAGATGGGAAAAACTATGTGGGGACTAGATGGGAAAAACTATGTGGGAAGAAGATGGGAAAAACTATGTGGAGGCTAGATGGGAAAAACTATGTGGGAATTAGATGAGAATAACTATGTGGGAAAAAGATGGGAAAAACTATGTGGGAAGAAGATGGGAAAAACTATGTGGGAACTAGATGGGATAAACTATGTGGGAAGAAGATGGGAAAAACTATGTGGGAATTAGATGGGAAAAACTATGTGAGAAGAAGATGGGAAAAACTATGTGGGAAGAAGATGGTAAAAACTATGTGGGAACTAGATGGGACAAACTGTGTGGGAAGAAGATGGGAATAACTATGTGAGGACTAGATGGGAAAAACTATGTGGGAAGAAGATGGGAAAAACTATGTGGGAACTAGATGGGAAAAACTATGTGGGAAGAAGATGGGAAAAAACTATGTGGGAAAAAGATGGGAAAAACTATGTGGGAAGAAGATGGGAAAAACTGTGTGGGGACTAGATGGGAAAAACTGTGTGGAGACTAGATGGGAAAAACTATGTGGGAACTAGATGGGAAAAACTATGTGGAAAGAAGATGGGAAAAACTATGTGAGAAGAAGATGGGAAAAACTATGTGGAAACTAGATGGGAAAAACTATGTGGGAAGAAGATGGGAAAAACTATGTGGGAAAAAGATGGGAAAAACTATGTGGGAAGAAGATGGGAAAAACTATGTGGGAACTAGATGGGAAAAACTATGTGGGAAGAAGATGGGAAAAAACTATGTGGGAAAAAGATGGGAAAAACTATGTGGGAAGAAGATGGGAAAAACTGTGTGGGGACTAGATGGGAAAAACTGTGTGGAGACTAGATGGGAAAAACTATGTGGGAACTAGATGGGAAAAACTATGTGGAAAGAAGATGGGAAAAACTATGTGAGAAGAAGATGGGAAAAACTATGTGGAAATTAGATGGGAAAAACTATGTGGGAAGAAGATGGGAAAAACTATGTGGGAAAAAGATGGGAAAAACTATGTGGGAAGAAGATGGGAAAAACTATGTGGGAACTAGATGGGACAAACTGTGTGGGAAGAAGATGGGAATTACTATGTGGGAATTAGATGGGAAAAACTATGTGAGAAGAAGATGGGAAAAACTATGTGGGGACTAGATGGGAAAAACTATGTGGGAAGAAGATGGGAAAAACTATGTGGAGGCTAGATGGGAAAAACTATGTGGGAATTAGATGAGAATAACTATGTGGGAAAAAGATGGGAAAAACTATGTGGGAACTAGATGGGAAAAACTATGTGGAGGCTAGA